>NW_027275927.1:600000-818265 GCF_030028105.1 Mobula birostris
TGGGGTGTCTTGACTGCATTTCTCTAGCCCACAGCTACCCCATTTTATGTATCTTCAAGCAGAGAGTCAGGTTTTGTCTGAACTATGTTGATGTCTTTATTGATCACAGTGTTTGATGAGGGATCTACACAATAGGCAATTAACCGTCAACATTAATCCATAATGAAAATGGCAGAAGCAGACCAAACAAAAAAAGAAGTGCAGACAGTATAATGTGACATATCTGAAATTTGGATTTACACCACCACCAAGCAACCAACAACAGCCAATGCTGTGTGAACCAGATTTTTTTTTAAGATGAGGCAATGAAATCATCCAGGCTTCTTGAACATGTGAAGAACTTGGCTCATTTTCAATCACTTTGTGAAAACTTTTAGAAATGGAAAACACTTCAAAGCATATTTGCCAATACTTCACAACAAATCAGTGATGGTTTGAATACTTCATACATTTCATTGCTCATTGCTAAATCTGGAAAGCCCCATACAATTGGAGAAGAACTCATTCTGCCAGCAGTAAGGGAGGGAGGTTCTGAGTAGTCTTACATAAGTCACCAGTCTAAATAATTAAAGCAATTTCACTTAGTGACAACTCTGTTCAAAGATGAATAGATGAAATGTCTCAAAATGTGGAAGACACCTTGTGCAACATACTTAGGACAACAGAGTTGCTTTGCAGTTGGATAAGACAACATTGCCAGGCAACAAATCTTTACTTCTCAATTATGTTTGTTTCATAAAAGATAAAAGCATTGTTTAAGAATTATTATTTGCAAAGGGTCTAGAAACAGGGACAGTCAATATTTTAGGTTGTTGAGCAATTTTTCCAAAGAGAAGGACATTCCACTCACCAACATTTTTGCTTGTGAAACAGATGGGGCACCAATGTCAGGACATCACAGTAAATAGTTATTACTTTCTTGAAAAAAGTTGTACCTAACATATTTACCATTCACTGTGAAATTCAGAGAACACCTGGTTGCAAAAATATCTAAGTGTTCAGCTGCACAAATCATTTATTATCACAGCGGTAAATAAAATATAATCCCATGCTCTCAATTCTTGACTATTTCCGAGAGCTTTGTATTGAAAATGATGGAGATGTTTGAACACTTTCTGTTGCACACCGAAGTCAGATGGCTCTCAAAGGAAATTGCCTGAGACACTGGTATGCTTTTTGAAACTGATAAAATTCTTTGAAGACTGAAATGCTTCATTCAGGCATGACACCGCTTATTTGTCAGAAATATTTTCAAAGTTTAATGGCATCAATCTTCAATTGCATGGAAATGATGTGAATCTTATTAAAGTCAAATCATTTGTCTCCACATTTCTGTCCAAGTTAATCCTATTTAAATGCAGCATCGGCCATTGTTACCTTTTCTAATCCCCGAGCCTCAGAGTTGGAAGAAAAATACCGGATGATGATCTTCAAACAGTGCCCACCTGAGAGAGCTACATGTCAGAGAGATTTCAGGATTTTCTCTCAATCCAAATTCCAGATTGCATAATAAAATCCATTTCTGAACATCCATTTCTGTAATGAGGAATCAACAGGAAGGATGGAGAAAGAACTAGTGTTGTTATAAAATAATTTGAGCTGAAGCCAATGTTCAAAAAATTATATCAAAATTTTTGGTTGCAGAAAGAAATCTTTGAATGCTGTTCTACACAGTGAAAATGTCAAGTTCTGCATAGGCAGGCACCTCCCAGTCTCCACCCAGCTAACAGGGATCACCTACCATTCATTTCCAAATCACCTGCAGCCTATTTAAACCCAGCTCTCATCCATAACCCTTGTACACTCATTGAACCAGCTAGCCTCGAGCAGTTGCTCCTAGCCTTCAGTTACATTGTTGCCTGTGGTATTTAGTATTTGTTCTGTCTTATTTTGTGGCCTTAGTAGCTAGTTGTTTTTGAGTCTATTATTAAAGTTATCATTCATTTCTGAATTGTGTTTGCTGCTCTGCTTTTGGGTCAAGCCTCCTCTACATTTCCTGACAGATTGCGTGAACCATCCACTGACCCAGCAGAGTATGATGAGCACATGATCCAGAAGCAGCAGAAAACCAATGACCATCTGCTCACCATTCTCTTCCAACTCTCCATTTCAATACAGCAATCCCGCAACAATTAACCTTTTCCCCCTGAACCTCAGATTCTGGTGCCCGAACACTCTTGATGGATCCTCAATCCGATGCCGCAACTTCTTGTCCCAGTGCATCTTACACTTCAAGCTCCAGCTAGCTTAGTATTCTACAGCCAAGATTGCTTTTGCCATCTCTCTTGACTGGACAAGCTCTAACCTGGGCCACCACTCACTAGGACAATAAAACCAACACTTGCAATAAATATAAGGAATTCACTGTTGAGATGCACTGGGATTTCACACATCCGGGAAGTGGAAAGGTTGTCACTGGATTGGATACTTTGCTTGCGTCAGTGCTTACATTGCTGGATTACACTGTGGAATTCAGGACACTTGTGGCGAGCGCAGCTGAAATGCGGAAGCGCTGCTGGCCCATTACCATCATGGCCTCTAGGAGCACTTGAAAGACAAATTGTCTATCCAGGAGATGCCCACTGACCTCGAATGCCTCACCACTCTGCCCTTCTGTATCAATACGCATCTCATGGAATGACCCTCCAGATCATCAGCTAGCCTCCCAGTTCTGTTCCCAGAACCATTTCAGGCTGCAGGACCCTCCTCAGCAATGCCTTCAGAACCTAGGGAAAGCTCCATTAATACTGTTAAGAGTGTGAGTGTCAGTGGAGAAACACCTTATGTGCCCACTGTGGAGCAGTCGACCACCAGTACATTAAATGCCCACCGTGTCTGGGAAATGGTACCACCAGGTAGAAGGGCCTCCCCCAGCCCCTTGATCTGGCACCATAGCCTGACTTGCTCCCTCTGTTGTTCTCCACACTCCAACACCTCTATGTGCACAGGAAGTTCTGTTGGATTCTGGCACAGACTTATGGACCAGACTCTGTGTGCGGCTTGGACATTCTATGAGCCTCTCACCCCTTCTGCATCATGACAGACCTCCCTTGGGGTATGAGATGATCAGAGTATGCATATAGCCTGTTCACATGAGCATCGGAGAATATCGCAAGTCCGCCTAATTTGTCCTGATCGACTCACCCAACACTCCTCTGATCTTAAGTTACCCTTGGATCTCCACTTTCGATCCTCACTTTGCCTGGTCATCTGGTTCACTGCTGAAGTGGGGACTCGCATGCTGGATCAGCTACCTGCAACCTCAGTTGACATCACACCGTAAATCCTTGGAGACGAAGGTAACCACTGACCTCACTAAATTCCAATAGGAATACCATGACTTTGACATCACCGTCAGTAAGAGGGAAGCCAGCACCCTGCCACTTTACAAAAAAATGACTGTACAATTGACCTCCTTCCCGGCACCACCCTTCCCTGAGGTCACCAATTCTCCCTCTTCCCTCCTAGACCCTAGCCATGAATGACTACAGTGCTGAATTGCTACATCATCGCTTCATTTGACCATTCCAGTCCCCAGCTGGTGCAGGACTCTTGTCAAAAAGAAAGATGGGGGTTTTTATCTCTGCATCGACCACTGTGGACTCACCAAAATCAGCATAAGGAATTACTACTCTCTCCCCTTGATGGGTATCACATTCAAAACACCATGCAGGGCCCAGATCTTCACCAAAATGGATCTACAGAACATGTACAACTTGATTCGCATCTCCTATGGGGATGAGAGGAAGATGGTGCTCATAACACCCACTGGCCAGGACAAATACGGAGTGACGTCTTTTGAATTTTCCAACAGTCCAGCCATTTTCTAACCCTTCATCAATGATATCCCCTGAAGCATGCTACACATGGTATCTGTGTCTACCTCGATGACATCCTTATCTTCTCCATTGCCCCTCAAGACGTCTGTTGCATCCATTCAGTCCTTCAGTGTCTCCTCAAAAGTCAACTGTACAAGTTAGAGAAATGCTAGTTCCACACCCCAGTCATTTCTTTCCTGGGTTATGTCCTTTCACCCCAAGGCATAACTCTGGACCCAGAGAAATTGTGCCCTATCGTTGGATACTTCTTGGGATTCTCCAATTTCTACAGCTGTTTCATCTGATACTACAGCTAAGTTACCGCTACTCTCACCAAGTCACCTACCTCAAGGATAACCTGGTCTATTGCTGCAAACCACGTTTTCGAAGAGATCAAGAGATACTTCACCACCACTTCCATCCTCCACCATCTAAAGCTCTTTGGACCATTTGTGGCAGAAGTAGACGCATCTGATGTGAGCACCAGGACCATCCTTCTTTTTTTAAGCGAGGCCCGTACGTGTAGCCACACCACTGTGCGTTCTTCTTGTGTAAGTTAAACTGTGTACAGCACCGTTATAGAGTAGGAGACAGGGAGCTACTCACAATTAAATGGACCTTGGAGGAATGGAGATAATGGCTTTTGGGAAATACCAAGCCCTTCCTGATCTGGACTGATCATTAAAACCTCAAAAAAACATACAACAGACTTGCCAACTCTACCCATGTCAGGCTTGCTGGGCCCCCTTCTTTAAGCAATTCAACTTCATCATCTCCTACTGATCTGTCTCTAAGAACACTAAGGTGGACACCCTGTCAAAACAGTTCACCCCAGCTGAAATTGATATCGATCCTCATCCCATCATTCCACCCTCCCAGATCATTGTCTTGAGAACCAGATCCGCCAAACCCTAAAGCACAAGCCTGTACCAGCTGACACCCATGAGAACTGCATGCAAGTGCTGGCAGCCGTGCGCTCTGAGACACTCAAGTGGGCCCACCCCTCACCCTTCTCTGGCTATCCAAGTGCATTATTGTCTCTGGATTTTCTCTAACATTGGTTCTGGTGGCCCACCATGATCACAGATATACACCAGCACATCGATGCCTGCCCTCAATGAACCAAGTCCAATTCCTCCAACCAGCGGCCTTTGATGGCCATGGCCCAACATTGCCATGGCTTTCATCATGGATTTGCTGCCTTCCGATGGGGCCATGGTGATTATGACAATGGTGGATCTGTTCTCCATGCTGGCCCACTTCATTGCCCTCTCCAAGCTTCCGTCAGCCACTCAGATAGTAGACCTGGGTCTTCAACATATAGTTCACCTCCATGGCTTCCCTCAGGACATTGAATCAGACCAGGGTCCACAATTCATTTCTTGCTTCTGGTGAACTTTCTGTTCTCTCCTCTGCACCTCAGTGAGTTTGTCCTCTGGCTATCATCCAAACCAAAGGGGCAATCAGAAAGAACCAATCAACAAGTGAAGTAGTATCTGCTCTGTGCCAAGATGTCCCACAATGTACACACCTCCTCTGCCACAGGTATGGAGGTAACATCATGCTAGGAGGATGCTTTTCATCTTCATCTATGGGGATGCTTTTCATCTTCATCTATGGGGATGCTTTTCATCTTATGACTGTCTCTTGAAAAAGTTTAGACTGCAAATATATCCCTTCCCACACAAAAAAAAAGTGAAATTGATCTGGTTGCAAACCTGTGGGTGTAGGAAACGTTGAGCAGGTCAGGTAACACTAATGGTGACAGAAATATTGGATCAATATTTTCTGGATGACCTAGAGTAAAATTGGTCAGTTCTGAAACCGATTCAGAGTTACCCAACATTACTGCATTCAGTATTAAGGCCCTTTCAAAATGTCATTGATGGTGGGGAGTGCTGTGCCCCGTGTCGGAGCTGGCTGAGTCTACAACACACCACAGCGTCTTTCGATCCTGCACACTGAAACCTCCATATCAGGCAATGATACAACCATTAAGAATGTGAAGGTGGAGCGGAGTGATGATGGTGCTAAATGGAGACTCCTTTGCTTGCATCTTCAGAAACAGCTTTATTTCCATCTTTGATATCTCTTTTTTCACTCTTTCAAGGTTCTTTTGAAGATCCTGACCTGGAGTTACACTCTGACTTTGGTTCTTTGCAGGAATGGGACCTGCTCTCAGGGCCTCACGATCCGTCAGTTTCCGATATGCCAAGGACACAGCCTAGAAGACTAGTGGGCCTTCAGGGTGCCGGATTTTCATAGCTCTGGAGGCGGACTGATTCAAGGCTGGTGCCGCTGCTGCCCACTGATGTGTTGCAGGAGAACACGAAAGATCGGAAGCAGCAGGTTTGCTGTTGGCCATGTGCCCAGTGGCACAGAGCTCAGAAAAAGTGACGCAACAGACTTTTAACACCATAAAACAGTGAAGTTGTTTTATGTCCCTCTCACTGTGAAATGGGGTCATCTTTTTCCCTTATGAGGGGGAGGGGGGGCGCTTGGGGTATGTCAAATACTGGGTGAACAAGTAGTCTTTGGGTACTGCAAGTCTGTATCTTTATTGATGTTTTGCTGCTCGCTTGAGTGCTTGGTGGGAGACGCCGATGCTTTGTTTTTGCTGGTGATGGTGGGGGTGGGGGGTTGTTGCCTTGTTGCTGCTTGTGCATGGGTGGGGGGAGTTGGGGGGGTGGGTTTTGGGGCTCTAACATATAACTGTCATTCATTCTTTGGGGCACTTTTTTGTTTTCATGGACGTTTGCGAAGAAAAAGAATTTCCGGATGTATATTGTATACATTTCTCTGACATTAAATGTACCTATTGAATGCTCTTCACTGTACATCTGTGGAAATTTGCTAGAGTTTTTGGTGACATTCCAAATCCCCTCAAACTCCTAATGAAGTATAGCTCCTTGGGTGCTTTCTTCATGACTGCATCAATGTGCTGGGCCCAGGAACTTGAAGCTGCTTACTCTTTCCACCAATGAACTCTCAATGAGGACTGCTGTGCGTTCCCTTCCTTAAGCCCATAATCAATTCTTTGGTCTTGCCGACATTTAGGGCTAGGTTATTATTGCAACACCACTCAACTAGATTATCTCTCTCTCTCCCTGCTGTACGCCTCTGTTGCCATCTGAGATTCTGCCAACAACGGTAGTGTCATCAGTGAGCTTACAGAATGCTTGTGCTGTGCCTAGCCACACAATTGAGTATAGAGAGAACAGTTGGCTAAGCACCTATCTTTAATGTGGGCCTGGATTATCAGTGAAGAGAAGATGATACTACCGATCCACACTGACTGTGGTTTCCCAATGAGGAAGTCAAGGTTCCTGTTGCAGAGGGAAGCTCAGGTTTTGAAGCTTTTTGATTAGTACTGAGGGGATAATGAGTTGTAATTAATAAACAGACATGTGAAGTACATACTGCTGTTGTCCATGTACTCCAAAGCCAAGTCACACTACAGAAGAGAATGTGGAGACTTTGCAGAGGGTACACTAGAATATTGCCTGATATTAGCTATAGGAGGGGTTGGATCAACTTGGATTGCTTTCTCTGGAGCACTGGTGGCCAAAGGATGATTCAGGGTGTAAATGCCAAATATTAGAGGGTATAGATTTAAGGTGAGGGGAGAGCAAGTTTTTAAATATTTGCAGAACAAGTTTAGTTTTTTTCCATGGAGAGCAGTAGGTGCCTCATGCTGCAAGGGAAGGCTATAGAAGCAGATACTATAATGGTTAAAAGTCACTTGGACAGGCAGGTAATAGAGAAATACTTACCATGTAAAGACAGATGGGATTAATTAGATTGGTATTGGTGCACATATGGTAGGTGGTGTATTGTACTGTTCCATCTTTTATAATGATCACAAAATCTTGGGACATGAAAGGAAACAGAAACCCTCTGGAGAAATCCATGCAGTCACAGAATAACCATTAAGGTAACATTGGAAATCAGGACTGAACCTGGATTGCTAGAGATATGAGACAGCAACACTATCTCACCAGACATTCAATCACTAGAAATCATTAAGGAGAAGATGGATTCAGACACGAAAGATCGGAGAATTCAGAGCTACGGGTAACTAGCAGAGAGTAGTAGTTGAGTCCAATGACAGATTAGTCATTATAATACTGAACACTACCTCACTTTTTAAAATATACAGTATTTCCATTTTTGCACATTTTAAAAATAATCTATTCAATATATGTTATTGATTTACTTGTTTGTTATGTTTTATTTTATTTTATTTTTTTCTCTCTCTCTCTCTGCTAGATTATGTATTGTATTGAACTGCTGCTAAGTTAACAAATTTCATGTCACATGCCGGTGATAATAAACCTGATTCTGATTCTATATTCTTTTTTATGCTATTTTATGGCCCAAAACAAAGGTGTTCAGTATTTCATCTTTCATCAGGTGGGCTACAATTCACAGCACTTACATGTTTTCTGTGTGAGCTTTCTGTCTTCATTAATCAATCAACCAAATGGCTTCATCAATAGTTTGTCATAATGGCAATCTCAATCACAGGTACTACATTTGCTCTAGTTATCCCTCCCTGCGCCCCCCTCCATCCTCTCTGCTTCTTAAAACTAACTTGGTTTAAAAATTCAACATGAATTGCAGATGTTCAAAAACTAAAATATAAGCAGAAACATGCTGGAAACATTCACCCAGTCAGGCAGCAACAGTGGAAAGAGAAACAGTCAATAGTTCATGTCTGCAACTCTTTGTCAGAAATCAACAGAAATTTGGCTTTCCTCCTCCTGGTTCTGATTAAATGACAATTTAATGACAATTCGGCTTCTCTTTCACAGATATGCTAACAATCTGTACAAGGTACAAGATCCATCACAATCTTACTGAAAGACTGCACAGGATCATAAGGTGTACTTTTGCTTCTATTTATACTATGTAAACTATCTTGTACCTGTGAATATACTAAAAGCTTTCTTAAGTATGTAAAGGGTAAAAAGTTGACGGTAGATATAGGACCAATAGAAAATGATGCTGGAGATATTGTAATGAGAAATGCAGAGATAGCAGAAGAACTGAATGCATGTTTTGCATCAGTCTTCACAGTGGAAGACATCTGCAGTACACTGGACATTCAAGAGTGTCAGGGAAATGAAGTACAGTGGCATACAAAAGTTTGGTCACCCCTGGTCAAAATTTCTCTTACTGTGAATAGTTAAGCCAGCAAAAGATGAACTGATTTCCAAAAGGCATAAAGTTAAAGATGACATATTTCTTTAATATTTTAAGAAAACTTTATTTCTATCTTTTACAGTTTCAAAATAACAAAAAAGGAAACGGGCCCAAAGCAAATGTTTGGGCACTCTGCATGGCAGTACTTAGTAACACCCCCTTTGACAAGTATCACAGCTTGTAAACACTTTTTCTGGGCAGCTAAGAGTCTTTCAATTCTTGTTTGGGTGATTTTCATCCATTCTTCCTTGGAAAAGGCTTCTAGTTCTATGAGATTCTTGGGCCTCTTGCATGCACTGCTCTTTTGAGGTCTATCCATAGATTCTCGATGATGTTTAGGTCAGGGGACTGTGAGGGCCATGGCAAAACCTTCAGCTTGCGCCTCTTGAGGTAGTCCATTGTGGATTTTGAGGTGTGTTTAGGATCATTATCCTGTTGTAGAAGCCATTCTCTTTTCACCTTCGGCTTTTTTTTTTTTACGGACGGTGTGATGTTTGCTTCCAGAATTTGCTGGTATTTAATTGAACTCATTCTTCTCTCTACCAGTAAATGTTCCCCGTGCCACCGGCTGCAACACAAGCCCAAAGCATGATCGTTCCACCCCCGTGGTTAACAGTTGGAGAGGTGATCTTTTCATGAAATTTTGCACCCTTTTTTCTCCAAACGTACCTTTGCTCATTGCGGCCAGAAAGTTCTATTTTAACTTCATCAGTCGACAGGACTTGTTTCCAAAATGCATCAGGCTTGTTTAGATGTTCCTTTGAATCTTTTGAATAGAACTTTTTGGCTGCAATGAGCAAAGGTTTTCTTGCTTAAAATATTAAAGAAATGTGTCATCTTTAACTTTATGCCTTTTGGAAATCAGTTTATCTTTTACTCGCTTAGCTATTCACAGTAACAGAAATTTTGACCAGGGGTGCCCAAACTTTTGCATGCCACTGTATGTGCTCAGGAAGCTTAATGGTCTGAGGATGGATAAATCTCTTGGACCTGATGGAATGCACCCTCGGGTTCTGAAGGAAGTAGCTGGAGAGATTGCGGGGACATTAGCAATGATTTTTCAAGAATCGATAGATTCTGGCATTATACCGAATGACTGGAAAATTGCAAATGTTACTCCGCTACTTAAGAAGGGTGGGAGGCAGCAGAAAGTAAACTATAGAACTGTTAGCCTGACATCAGTGGTTGGAAAGTTGTAGGAATTGATTGTAAAGGACGAGATTACAGAGTACCTGGAGGCACATGACAAGATAGGCCAAAGCCAGCATGGTTTCCTGAAAGGAAAATCCTGCCTGACTAACCTACTACAATTTTTTGAGGAAATTACAAGCAGGGTAGACAAAGGAGACGCAGTAGATGTGGTGTACTTGGATTTTCAGAAGTCCTTTGACAAGGTGCTGCACATGAGACTGTTTAGCAAGATAACAGCCCACGGAATTACAAGGAAGTTACGAGCATGGGTGGAGCATTGGCTGATCGGCAGAAAAGAGTGGGAATAAAGGGATCCTATTCTGGCTGGCTGTCGGTTACCAGTGGAGTTCCACAGGGGTCGGTGTTGGGACCACTGCTTTTTATGATGTATGTCAATGATTTAAGACTATGGGATTAATGGATTTGTGGCTAAATTTGCTGATGATACAAAGATCGGTGGAGGAGCCGGTAGTGTTGAGGAAACAGGGAGCCTGCAGAGAGACTTAAGATAGTTTAGAGGAATGGGCACAGTAGTGGCAAATGAAATAGAATGTTGGGAAGTGTATGGTCATGCACTTTGGTGGAAGAAATAAACAGGCAGACTTATTTAGGTGGGGACAGAATTCAGAATGCCGAGATGCAAGGAGACTTGGGAGTTCTTGTGCAGGACACCCTAAAGGTTAACCTCCAGGTTGAGTCGGTGGTGCAGAAGGTGAATGCAATGTTGGCATTTATTTCTAAAGGAATAGAAAATAAGAGCAGGGATGTTGTGTTGAGTCTCTATAAGGTACTTGTGAGACCACACTTGGAGTATTGTATACAGATTTGGGATCCTTATTTTAGGAAGGATATACTGACATTGTAGAGGGTTCAGAGAAGATTTATGAGAATGATTCCAGGAATGAAAGGGTTACTGTATGAGGTATGTCTGACAGCTCTTGCGCTGTATTCCCTGGAGTTCAGAAGAATGAGGGGGGATCTCACAGAAACATTCTGAACATTAAAAGGCCTGAACAGATTAGATATGGCAAAGTTATTTCCCATGGTAGGGGAGTCCAGGACAAGAGGGCACGTCTTCAGGATTGAAGGATGTCCATTTAGAACAGATGTGGAGAAATTGCTTTAGTCAGAGGGTGGTAAATCTGTGGAAGTTGTTGCCACGAGCGGCTGTGGAGGCCAAGTCATTGGGTGCATTTAAGGGAGAGATAGATAGGTTCTTGATTAGCCAGGGCATCAAAGAGTATGGGGAGAAGGCAGGGGAGTGGGGATGACTGGAAGAATTGGATCATCTCATGATTGAATGGCAGAGTAGACGCGATGGACTGAATGGCCCACTTCAGCTCCTATATCTTAATGGTCTTATGTAGCTAAAGGAGGAATTTTGACAAGGATTGAGGGAAAACCAAGGAGATTAATAAGTCATTTTAGTCTTTGTGATTAAAGAGCTCATAATATCTTTGCATCTGTGGAAGATGAATTTAAGTGGAATGTAATATACAACTTTTATACAATATGCCAAAATAAGGGCACACATGATGTTTATTTAACAGCATGCCCACATGACTGCCCAATCAAACCATGTTAATAAATACAAAAGAACAGAAGATGCTGAAAATCTCAACAAGTCAGACAACTTCTGTAGAAAAAGAAATAATCACTCATATTTTCCAACATTTTCTCTTTCGCTTCAGATTTTCAGCATCTGTACTTCTTTTATTTTCAAAATACGATCTTGTTACTTAGAGGTATGCAGAAAGATATTAAATAGAAAATGAACAACTCACACACTGATAAAATTGCCCACGTTGTCCACCTGTCACAAAACGTTTTCCATCTGAGTTCCAAGCCACACTTGTTAGACTATCCTCATGGGATTGGCTCATCTTGGTCCTGAGCTCTCCTGTCTGTAGAAAAACAAATTTAACTATTAAACGTAAAGTGACTTATGTCAGATGTAATTAGATATTTACATATCTTATGTGTTGTGAAACAGTGCAAAGGTATAGGAAGAAAACTTCCAATAATGCAATACTCTAGCACAAGGTTTCCTTTACTTGTTCCTGCCAAGATTTCACAAGTTTTTGGTTCAAATCAGTCAAAAGATGAAATTCAATCTATTTTTGCTTTAGAGGGTACTTTCAATTTTTAAAATGTACATGAAAAAATTGCAAGATAAAAAATTATATGCAATTTTCTCGTGCAAAGGTGCAGCTAATTGCACTACTTCTATGTGCCTAAATGACGCTGACTTCTTATATCCCCAATCCAAATATCCACCTCATCTTTTCAATCACTACACTTGATTTTTTCTGTTGCTTAAGTCACAATGGGCTATATTTGATGAAGAGCACCAGTTTTACTTCAATTTAAAAACAATTTACAAAAGGTCAGCACTCATTTCAATGCTGTCTCACTTTTTTTTAAACTGACACCTGTTGCAGAAGCTACCACTACAAAGTCCTTCCCACAGACTAACAGGTAACATTGTTTAGATTGATTATCTCCAAGGAACTTCCAATATCCACTATTTGGGTACAATGGTGCAGACAAGGAAGGGACTGGTTTGTGTCAAAGTCACTTAGGAATTGTTACTTGAGACAATAAAAATATCTGTTAAGATTCTGAGCATTCCTTACCTGCACATTCCAAAGCCATAGTTCAGAGCAATCATCAGGGCCACAGGCCAAAAGGTAATTATCATCAGGACTCCAAGCCAAGTATGATACTCCATAAGCATGACCTTCTAAAGTCTTAAGCAATCTAAGCTGATGAGTGTCCTAACAGAGGAAAAAAAGCAAAGCCTGTTCTTGAATTATGTCAGCATAACTAATATAGTTGGTTCCTTAAGGTTGTTATAGCTGGGGGACAAGCTCCCACTACAGATTAAATGCTCCCAATGAAATGCGCCCCAATAGCCTCTGACAACCAACTCCAGCTCCAGGCCTTCACATGCTACTAAGCCCAGTGGAATCACTTCTACTGACAGGAGAAACGGCAAAGACGGGTTACTGGCACCTTAAAACCAGTTGCTTCAGGCAGATGGGGGCTCATCAGCTGTGGCTGACAGCTCATCTCGGAGAAGGAAAACTCTAATCTCAAACCTCTGCTGCCTTGTGGCTAAACCCACTCTTGGGGAAGGCTTCAGGAGTAAATCCTGAGGGAATATTATGGGGCTGGAGTCCCTAATGCTGACTGGCAACTCCAATGATGCTGCCATCCTCTGGGTTCATCAGATGCATGGACAGAGGGAGCTTGCTCTCCATATTGTACTGCCCAGCTTGCATATCTAGACAGCTCGGATGCAATATCCACGGTCACCTCTGATCGGAGGCCTCAGACTAATATAGTTGGAAAATTAGGATTATGCACAACATTGCTCAAAGAGAATGGACATTGACTTCAATCACCTACATTCAATTGCACTTTTACCTTTCTAAAATAAGGACTCATTCCTCCAATATTTAAAAGCTGCAGACACGAAGCTACACCCAATTTCAATGCAGCACTACTGCATTAAGACTTCAAAAAAGTGCCATGGCTCAGTTGACAACTGTCAGCTCAGACAGAAATCTGTAATTTAAATTGCCACTTGAAAAGCAAATAGATATCTAAGTTGATACTCTAGTGCAGTACCAATGACATGCTGCAGCCCTGAAGGTGTCATATTCAGATGATGGATCAGTCTTCAGGTGAATGTAAAAGATTCTGTAGCCTTCTTCAAAGAACAGGGGTAATATCCCTAGTGTCTTGGTCAATTAATCCATTAATCATCTTCAAAATTAAACCTGTCACAGCTGTTTGTGAAAGCTTGGTGTACTCAAAGACTGTCAGGTTTCTTACAATATAACTACAACAATGAATGAAAAATAAAATGTCCTAAGGTTATGAAAAGTAGTCTGTGAGAGTAAACTCTTTGCTCTGAGTTTGGATGGAGAATCACAAGCCAAATGCTGCATTGACATTCAACATGAAGTAATGTTTTAATATTTTCAATACATTGTGCTAAATGAATAATGCTGCATTAATACCGGAAAATTTGAACTATTTTAGCTGTACAGCTTTATTATTAACTAAGAGTAAGGTTAAGTTTTTCCCAAAGTATAAATAAGAATATTGATCAAACAATACTTCAGGGACGGCAAAACCTCAAAGGAAAGAAATGAAGTATAAAAACCATACACTTTTGTAAATAATATGCTTCATTAATACTTTTGTGAGGATGATTGGCTATGAACATCAATGAAATGTGAGGAGAACAAACAAGGCAAGTGAAGGCAGAATTAATGACAGGATACTCAGTTCAAATAAAGGAATTTTATGTCCAGACATCCACAACATATCAGGGAAGGTATGTGTTAGCAGATATGATTATTAAAAAAATATGGGAAATCTCTCTTTACTAGCTGAGGAAATGAGAACAAGAGCTGGGAGATCAAGCCAACACTGCCAATACTGTTTAAAGTTGTGAGTGGCCAAGACAGGTTAAACACAAATTTCCCTGAGCTGTAAAGTCAATGACTTGCAGCCTTTAACAAACAGGAAGAAAATTATGGGAGCATTTAGAATTTTTTTTCTATTATTCAAAGTGGTGGAGATCCAGAGTTTACAGTCTTGAAGGACAGACAAGGCCAAGACTACATGGATTAACTATGGATATAACGCACCATAACCTACATAACTACAAAGGAAGAGATGGATAATAATTTTGGTGTCAATCATTTTAGCCAGTTCGTCTCCTGTAACAAATTCCTATTGCTGTGTTCTACAAACAAAAGCAAGTTGTTATAATATGGATATACAGGTGTTCCCCGCTTTCCGAACGTTCTCTTTACGACATTTCGCTTTTACGAAAGACCTACGTTAGTACTTGTTTTTGTTAACCAAAAGAGGATTTTCACTTTTACGAAAAAAGACGCTTGCTTTAAACTTGTGTTTACTCTGAGAAAGACTACCGTGACCAAGAAGCCTTGAGTGGGCAGGTGTGTGCGCATGTGTGACATGCGAATGCATTTACGTATGCATGCGTGACGTGCACGTGTGTACATGCTGATTTTTTCAACGAATCGATTTTGGCTCGAACTTCCTGATTCTGTTAAGTGAAACTACACTGTACATACATTATTTCTACTTTATATAGGCTGTGTACTTATATCATTCCTGCTTTTACTATATATTACTGTTATTTTAGGTTTTATGTGTATTTGGTAGGTTATTTTTTGGGTCTGGGAACGCTCAAAAAATTTTCCCATATAAATTAATGGTAATTGCTTCTTCGCTTTACGCCATTTCGGCTTACGAACAGTTTCATAGGAATGCTCTACATTCGGATAGTGAGGGGAAACCTATATTGAGAATATTAAGACAAACTACAATAAACAGTGACCCAAATCATTTACAAAAAACACACAATAAAGGCTCAACTTGATTAAGAAAGATGTTTTCCTGTGGCCTTGTGATACTTACAGGATCAACCTGCCATACGATAACTGTGGTGTCCTTGGATCCTGTTGCTAATTTACTACCATCATTGGAGAACTTGCAGAACCATACTTCATTGCAGTGCTCAGTGAGAATCTGTTGTGTGTAGCAAGGAAACTGCTTCCTTTAAAAAAAAAGGAAAAACATGACTATTTGTAAACGTGTTAAGAGTTGTACAGGTTACCATAAGAATAATAATTGGAGATCCAGGATTACCTGTGGAATATAATATTCTGAGGGATAGGATTTATGTTCACTTCAAAAGGAAGGGACAGATTGGGAAGAGTCAGCAGAGGATATCATGCCTCACAAATATGATTAAATTTTTTGAAACAATAAATAAGGAAGCTGATGAAAGCACAGTATTAGATGAACACAGACATCATTAAGGCTTTTGCTGAAGTTCTATATGTTGGTCCAGAAGATTAAGGCTCAAAGGATCTGAAGCATTTTGGCAAACTAGACACAAAATTGGTTTAGTGATAGGCAGCAGAGGGAAGTGGTGGATGAGTATCTTTTGACTGAAAATCTTTAACAAGTGATATACTGCAGGGATCATATGAGGGGTGATTGATAAGTTCGTGGCCTTAGGTAGAAGGAGTCAATTTTAGAAAACCTAGCACATTTATTTTTCAACATAGTCCCCTCCTACATTTACACACTTAGTCCAACGGTCATGGAGCATACAGATCTTGGACCTCCAGAAAGTGTCCACAGCAGGGATGATTGATAAATTCGTGGCCTAAGGTAGAAGGAGATGAGTTATACAGCTCTCATTACATGCACACGCAGTTCAACTCTGAGTGATTATGCAGGAGGTTTGAAGTTAATAACTCATCAGGGGTGATTGATAAGTTCGTGGCCTAAGGTAGAAGGAGATGAGTTATTAACTTCAAACTTGCTGCATAATCACTCAAAGCATTGATCTGCATAGATAGAATAGATATTCAATCTTATTCATCCAGTGGTAGAGTCTAGAACTAAATGGCAAGTTTAAGATGAGAGGAAAGACATTTAAAGGCAATCTAAGTTTTTCATCCAGAGAGTGGAGAATATTTGGAATGAGCTGCCAGAGGAAGCAAATATAACTACAATATTTAAAAGGTATCTGGACGGGAAAGACAGAGGAAACAGGTCTAATTTAGGCAAATGGGATTAACATAGATGAACATGGATTAGGAGGGTTGTACATTTCTAAGATTATATGACTATCTATATTTGTTACCATCTTCTTGATTCATTGATTATCATGATCTGGATATTTTAGCTGTGTACACACTTAAAATTCACGATTACAGAGGCAGCAATGCCCAGGTAGAGAAGAAGCAATGAAATTCTTTCATGAGTATCCAGAGAAACCAAATTCCGGGCAGAAAACACGTACTTAGTGTTATACTCCACCAAAAGGACTTTAAAATCATACTAAAGTTATCTCCTCAATCTTCCTTTTAGAATTACAAAATTAACAAAGGAAGTTCCTTTCATCTTGCAAGGATTTATGAACATTATTATAAAAGTTTTTTTGTCTGAGACAGCAGATGCATTCAGAGGCACTTTTTAATACATCTAGATTACACCCTTGGGTTGACTCACATTGAATGCTAGGATGTTTAAAATAAAGCAATACCTTTTCCAACACATGCGATGGAATCATTTCTAGAATATTAATTCCAGAGAAAGATATAATTTTCTAAGCACTAGGCATAGGGCTTATTCTGGGTGTTCAGACATGCCTCAGGTGCAATTAACAGTAAGGAATTATGCAAACAGAACTACGAAGTTTCTTTTCCTCCAAAGGTATACTACAAAGAATATAAAGGAATATAAGGAATATAAAGGTGTTCGTATGCGTCGTCATCTTACTCTCTTGGGGGCCAACCAAAGGTGCTTTCTTCTTTGTAAAATTTGTTTTTATAGTCCAAAGACAATTCTACTTCAAGAACTTTGAGTACTATAGGGCTACTCCATCAGTGAGCTGCTCACTGATCAGAGTAGCTGGACTGGTGTTGGTGGTGAAGCCGGCTGAGATGTCAAAGGAGCCAGTTGGAATATTGAGAAAGAAGATGGTTGGGGTATTGGGAAAGGACATGGCCAGGATGTTGGAGGAGCCAGTTTGGGTTTGGAGGAGCTGATCTAGCTGCAGACCGTGTTGCTGCCAGCCACTCAGAAGCATTGGAGTTGGTGCAGTAAAACCACAGGGGATTGTCTCGGACAGTGATAATGTAAACTGTCACAGGCCTGTGACCCTTGTCTGGTGGAGACAGTTGACATGGGAGTGGTGTAGCCTCAGTTCTAGAAAGGACTAGAGCTCAAGTCTCAGTCTTGCATGCTGCTGTAAGACCAGATGAGAGATTACAGTGTGGTGTCTGCACTCGGCTAGGTTCTGGCCTCTTCCATTGGTGTTGCCCTTCCATGTTTGAGCGGTGTAATGACAGGTTGGATTGTGTACGTCTACACACTGCTGGGAGACTGTAACACTGACTGCTGGACATTGTCACTCAGGGTCTTGGAGTATATATGTTTTTTTTCCCCCCAAGTGAATATGCTTCTTTGCTACACACATCAAAGTTGCTGGTGAACGCAGCAGGCCAGGCAGCATCTCTAGGAAGAGGTACAGTCGACGTTTCAGGTCGAGACCCTTCGTCAGGACTAACTGAAGGAAGAGTGAGTAAGGGATTTGAAAGTGGGAGGGGGAGGGGGAGATCCAAAATGATAGGAGAAGACAGGAGGGGGAGGGATGGAGCCAAGAGCTGGACAGGTGATTGGCAAAAGGGATACGAGAGGATCATGGGACAGGAGGTCCGGGAAGAAAGACGGGGTGGGGGGGGACCCAGAGGATGGGCAAGGGGTATAGTCAGAGGGACAGAGGGAGAAAAAGGAGAGTGAGAGAAAGAATGCGTGTATATAAATAAATAACAGATGGGGTACGAGGGGGAGGTGGGGCCTAGCGGAAGTTAGAGAAGTCAATGTTCATGCCATCAGGTTGGAGGCTACCCAGCTGGAATATAAGGTGTTGTTCCTCCAACCTGAGTGTGGCTTCATCTTTACAGTAGAGGAGGCCGTGGATAGACATGTCAGAATGGGAATGGGATGTGGAATTAAAATGTGTGGCCACTGGGAGATCCTGCTTTCTCTGGCGGACAGAGCGTAGATGTTCAGCAAACCGGTCTCCCAGTCTGTGTCGGGTCTCACCAATATATAGAAGGCCGCATCGGGAGCACCGGACGCAGTATATCACCCCAGTCGACTCACAGGTGAAGTGAAGTGAAGTGAAGTGAAGTGAAGTGAAATGGGGCCTCCTGTCCCATGATCCTCTCGTATCCCTTTTGCCAATCACCTGTCCAGCTCTTGGCTCTATCCCTCCCCCTCCTGTCTTCTCCTATCATTTTGGATCTCCCCCTCCCACTTTCAAATCTCTTACTCACTCTTCCTTCAGTTAGTCCTGACGAAGGGTCTCGGCCTGAAACGTCGACTGTACCTCTTCCTAGAGATGCTGCCTGGCCTGCTGCGTTCACCAGCAACTTTGATGTGTGTTGCTTGAATTTCCAGCATCTGCAGAATTCCTGTTGTTTATACTTCTTTGCTCACTATTTTGAAGTTTACTTGCTATTTTAAATGTTCTGTACCTCGGCCCCAGAGGAATATCGTCTCATTCAGTTATATCTATGTATGGTTTGAATGATAAATAAACTTCATTTGATTTGATTTGAAATGTTTAATAATGAGCTAAAACCTGCTTCCAGCAGCCAACTGTCCACTGTTATCTTTATCAACTATGGATTTACAAGTTTTGTGGAAATTGCAATCAAAAAATTGCAACTAGGTTAGTGCTGTCCAGGTCTAAATTGGTGAGACCGTGGATGGTGACAGGGCTTGTGAATCACGATGTTGCCTTATTGGCAGGGAGAAAAGAAAGGACAATCAAAATATGCTTTGCCTTTTGAAAAATATCTTTCACAGCCATAAAGTTATCCCACAGTCATTCAAAAAAACTTTACAATCAATTAAGCAATTGAAAATGTTAAAGCAACAATTAAGTTTAAAAAAAATTCATTTTACCTGAGAGCAATTTTCCTTAAAATCAATAAGGTCACTCAAGTAGATTCCCTAGCAGAAATGTGCGAAACCCGCAGCAAATTTGTGCTCTACAGTTGGAATCCAACAAGGCCAGGAAGTCAGTGGAGAATCGAAAAAAATTACCACCAGGGCTCCACCAATAAGCTTCCGATTTCCATATTCGTATACGAATTCCAACTTCCTGACAATAATATGGGTAAACACCAGCAGTTTAATGCACAGCTTGCTGGGAACTGAGTGCATCTCCAAGGAAGCTCTGACCATTATCTCAGGGTTCAAATACCAGATGAAATCCAAAGAAACAGAATCATCAGTGGAGACACATATAAAGTTGACAATTCCTAAAAAATTCTCAATAAACTTTAACAAATAGAGTCATACAGTACAGAAACAGACCCTTTAGCCAAATTGCTCCATCTAAGCTAGTCACACGTCTGTGTTTGGCTCAAGTCTCTCTAAACCTTTCCTATCCAAGTAACTTTTAAGAGCTGTTAATGTACCTACCTCAACCACTTCCTCTGGCAACTTAGATTCTACATATTGACCACCCACAGGGTGAAGGAGTTGCTCCCTAGGTTCTATTAAGTCTCTTCCCCCTCACCTTAAACTTAATGCCTTCTAGCTCTTGATCCCCCTTCCCACAGAAAAACACTGTGCATTTACCTTATGTAAGTCATACATGATTTTATACATTTCTTTAAGCTTATTCCTCATTTGCCTACACTCTAATTAAAACAGTCCCAACCTCACTCTATATCTCAGTCATGGATATGACTGGACTATAGGAAGGACTCTAGGAATAATACTATAAGACATAGGAGCAGAGTTAGGCCATTCGGCCTACTGAGTCTGCTTCGCCATTTACGTATTCCTGGCTGATCCATTTCCCTCTCAACCCCATTCTCCTGCCTTCTCCCGGTAACGTTTCATGCCCTGACTGATCAAGAACATATCAACTTTCACCTTAAGTGCATCCAATGACCTGGGTTCCACAGCTGCCACAAATTCACCACCCACTGGCTAAAGAAATTTCTTATTTCTGTTCTAAATGGACACTCCTCTATATTGAGGCTGCGCCCTCATATCCTAGACTCCCCCATTATAAGAAAGATCCTCTCCACATCCTTTCAACATTAGATAGGTTTCAACGAGATCCCCCCTCCTCATTCTTTTAAATTCCAGCAGGTAAAGGCCCAGAGCCATCAATTGCTCCTTGCACAGTAAGCATTTCATTTCTGGAATCACTTTCGTGAACCTCCTCTGAACCCTCTCCAATGTCAACACACCCAGCCAAAATTACTCACAATATTTCAAGTTGGGCCTCACCAGTGCTTTTAGGGAATTCTGTATGATGACTCCCTTTGCACTTCTGATTTTTGAATTTTCCCCCGTTTAGAAAATAATCCACACCTTTATTCTTTCTACCAAAGTGTATGACCATACACTTCCTGACACTGTATTCCATTTGCCACTTCTTTGCCCGGTTTCCTAATCTGTCTAAGCCCTTCTGCAACCTCCCTGCTTCCTCAGTACTAGCTGCGCCACCACCTAGCTTCATATCATCCGCTAACCTGGCCACAAAGCCATCAATTCTGTCACCCAAGTCATTGACATACGATGTAAAAAGCAGCCCCAGCACCGAACTGCAGAACACCACTAGTCACAGGCAATCAGAAAAGACTTCCTTTATTCCCACTCCCAGCTAACCCTTTATCCATGGTAGTATCTTTCCTGTAATATCATGGGCTTTATCTTGTTAAGCAGCCTCATGTGCACACCTTGTGACTACTGAAAATCCAAGTAGACAACATCCACCACTTCTCCTTTGTCTACCCTGCCTGTTATTTCCTCCAATAATTCCAACAGATTTGTCAAGCAAGATTTTTCCTTAAGGAAACCATGCTGATTTACCGGGTGCCTCCATGTACCCAGAATCCACATCTTTAACAATCAGCTCCAACATCTTCTCAACCACTGAGGTCAGGCTAACTGACATTTAATTTCCTTTCTTCTGCTATCCTCTCTTCTTGAAGAGTGGAGTGACAAATGCAATATTCCAGTCCTCCAGAACCATTCCGGAATCAAGTGATTCTTGAAAGATCATTACTGATGCCTCCATAATCTCTTCAGCTACTACTTTCAGAAATTTGAGCTGTAATCCATCTGGTTCAGGTGACCTACCTACCTTCAGACCTTTCAATTTCTCAAGCACCTTCTCCCTGATAATAGTAACTGCACTCACTTCTGCCCTCGATACTCTTCAACTTCCAGCATACTGCTCATGTCTTCCACAGTGAAGACTGATGCAAAATACTTATTCAGTTTGTCCGCCATTTTCTTTCCCCCCCATTATTACCCCTCAAGCATAATTTTCCAGTGGGCTGATATTTACCTCTAGCCTTTCTTTTACTCTTAATAGAACATAGAATAGTACAGCACAGTACAGGCCCTTCGGCCCACAATGTTGTGCCGACCCTCAAACTCTGCCTCCCATATAACCCCCCCACCTTAAATTCCTCCATATACCTGTCTAGTAGTCTCTTAAATTTCACTAGTGTATTTGCCTCCACCACTGACTCAGGCAGTGCATTCCACGCACCAACCACTCTCTGAGTAAAAAACCTTCCTCTAATATCCCCCGTTGAACTTCCCACCCCTTACCTTAAAGCCATGAGCAGTGGTGCCCTGGGGAAGAGGCGCTGGCTATCCACTCTATCTATTCCTCTTATTATCTTGTACACCTCTATCATGTCTCCTCTCATCTTCCTCCTCTCCAAAGAGTAAAGCCCAGCTCCCTTAATCTCTAATCATTTACAGGTGTCCCATCGCTTTCTGAACGTTCTCTTTACAACATTTCGCTTTTACAAAAGACCTACATTTGTACCTGTTTTCGTTAACTGAAAGAGGATTTTCACTTTTACGAAAAAAGACGCTCGCTTTAAACTTGTGTTTACCCCGAGAAAGACTACCATGACCATGAAGCCTTGAGCAGACAGGTGTGTGTGTATGTGTGACGTGAGAATGCGTGGCATGCACATGCGTGTACGTGCTGATTTTTTTCGACAAATCGATTTTGGCTCAAACTTCCTGATTCTGTTAAGTGAAACTACACTGTACATACATTATTTCTACTTTATATAGGCTGTGTATTTATCGTATCATTCCTGCTTTTACTATATGTTAGTGTTATTTTAGGTTTTGTGTGTTATTTAGTATGATTTGGTAGGTTATTTTTTGGGTCTGAGAACCCTCAAAAAATTTTCCCATATAAATTAATGGTAATTGCTTCTTCGCTTTTACGCCATTTCGGCTTACGAACGGTTTCATAGGAACGCTCTACATTTGGGTAGCGGGGGAAACATGTATCTTGGGAAAAAAAAACTTTTGTTATCCTCTTTGATACTGTTGGCTAGCTTACCTTCATATTTTGCCTTCTGTTGGCTTATTTTAAAAGATTCCCAATCCTCTACCTTCTCACTAATTTCTGCTCTATTATATGCCATCTCTTTTGCTTTTATGTTGGCTTTTACTTCCCTTGCCAGCCATGGTTGCGTTATCCTGCCTTTTGAATACTACTTCTTTGGGATGTATCCATCCTGTGCTTTCCAAATTGCTCTCAGAAAATCCGGCCATTGCTGCTCTACTGTTATCCCTCCTAGTGTCCCATTCCAGTCAACGTTGGCCTGCTCCTCTCTCATGCCTCTAATTCCTTTTACTCCACTGTAATACTGATACATCTGACTTTAGCTTTTCCATCCCAAATGCAGAGTGAATTCTATAATATTATGATCACTGCCTCCCAAGGGTTCCTTTACCTAATCAAAACCAGTTCATTACACAACACCCAATCCAGAATTGCCTGCTCCTAGTGGGATCAACCACAATCTGCCTTAAAAAGCCATCTTGTAGGCATTCTACACATTTTCTCTCTTTGGATCCAGCACCAACCTGATTTTCCCCAATCTACCTGCATATTGAAATCCCCCATGACTATCGTAACATTGTCCTCTTGACAAGCCTTTTTGATCGTCCATTGTAATTTGTAGCCCACATCCTAGCTATTGTTTGGAGACATGTATACAACTCCCATCAGGGTCTTTTTACCCTTGCAGTTCCTTAACTCTACCCACATGTCTACATTCTATGTCTTTCAATCCTGTGTCACCTCTTTCTAAGGATTTGATTTCATTTTTTTTTACCAACAGAGACACACCATCCCCTCTGCCTACCTGCCTGTTCTTTTAATAAAATGTGTATCCTTGGATGTTAAGTTCCCAACTATAATCTTCTTTCAGCCACAACTCAGTGATGCCCACATCATACCTGTCAATCTCTATGCTGCATGCATTCAAAAATATAAAACTTCCAATCCTGTATACAACACCCTTTTAGATTTTGTCCTCCTTCAAAACAGAAACTCATCCCACTGACTGCAATTTTGCCCTTTCATCTGCCTGATCTTTCTGATAGTCTTACTATTCACTACCTCTGCTTGTAAACCAATAGCCCTTTCACTCCAGTTCCCATTGTCCTGCCAAATTAGTTTAAACCCTCACCAACAGCTCTAGAAAACCTGCCTGCAGGATTTTGGTCCTCCTTGGGATCAGTGGTAACCCGGCCCTTTTGTACAGGTCATACCTTCCCCAGAAGAGATCCCAAAGATCCACAAATCTAAGACCCTGTCCCCTGCACCAGTTTCTCAGCCAAACATTCATCTGCTATATCATCCTTTCCTTACCCTCAATGGCGCGTGGCAAAGGCAGCAATCCTGCTTTTCAGCTTTCCCTAAATTAATTAGCTCCCTAAATTCTCTCATCAGACCTCTTCATTTTTCCTACCTATCTGATTGGCGCCAATATGTACCAAGACTTCTGACTGCTCACCCTCCCCTTTAGAATGCCGTGGACCTAATCTGAAATATCCGACCCTGGCACCTGGGAGGCAACACCCCACCCGGGTATCTCTATCACATCCACAGAATCTTCTGTCTACTCCTCTAACTATAGAACCCCCAATCACCAATGCAGTCCTCCTCTCCCTCTTCCCTTCTGAGCCACAGAGCCAGACTCTGTGCCAGAGACCCTGTCTCCCCTCCTCGTTCACTCAACCTATTCTCATGAGGCATGCTCCCCAATCCAGGCAATATCCTTGTAAACCTCCTCTGCACCCTTTGTATGGTTTCCACGTCCTTCCTGTAGTGAGGCAACCAGAATTGAGCACAGCATTCTAAGTGGGGTCTAATCAGGGTCCTGTATAGCTGCAACATTACCTCTCAGCTTCTAAACTCAATCCCACGATTGATGAATGCCAATGCATCGTGTGCTTTCTTAACCACAGAGTCAACCTGCGCAGCAGCTTTGAGTGTCGTTTGGATTCAGACCCCAAGATCCCTCTGATTCTCCACACTGCCAAGAGTCTTACCACTAATACTATATTCTGTCATCATATTTAATCTACCACAATGAACCACTTCACACTTATCTGAGTTGAACTCCATCTGCCACTTCTCAGCCCATTTATGCATCCTATCAATGTCCCGCTGTAATCTCTGACAGCCCTCTACACTAGTGGTCACCAACCTTTTTAAGCCCAAGATCCCCTACCTCGACCTCAGTGAAAGGCAAGATCTACCTACTAAATCGTTTAGAGAAAAAACAGCTCAGATTGTACTTCCAATTTGAGGCCTTTTATTTGGGCAAATTGTATTTGAATTACACAAAACACTTTTGTCAAACTTTCAAATTAATTCAAACAAGAAAACACTAACTAGCATGTCAAACAGGCCATAGCTGTCTTTCTTTAAGAATATTACAATACTTCACACCTTTAATTTTATGTTTCATTATTTAATTTTATTTCAACACGAAAAATAAATGAATAAAAATTGACTGTTGCACTCAGTGTGATGACTGGGGCTGAATACTTTCTGCTAGTTCCCTGAAATTTGGCTCATAACTACAGACAGCCAGTCTGAGACAGTCTGTGAGGTGTAGGATTGCCAACTGTCCCGTATTTCCCCCGCTAAGGTAGAGCATTCCTATGAAACCTTTTGTGCCGAAATGCTTTACGCCGAAGCAATTACTATTAATTTATATGGAAAAAAATTTTGAGCGTTCCCAGACCCAAAAAAATAACCTACCAAATCATACCAAGTAACACATAAAACCCAAAATAACACTATAACATACAGTAAAAGCAGGAATGAGATGATAAATACACAGCCTATATAAAGTAGAAATAATGAAAATTAAGTCAAAACCGATTAGTGGGGTTAAAAAATCGGCACATACACGCATGCGCACACCGGTGCCCGCTCAAGGCTTCATGGTCATGGTAGTCTTTCTCGGGGTAAACACAAATGTCCTGGGATTTGACTGCTACTTTTGTCCCTTATTTGGGAGTGAGAAAGTTGGCATCCCTAGTGAGGTGTCTGTCAATAAGTCAGCTCCTGCACTCAGATTTAATAATTTTCATCTGTGAAAATGCAATTTCACATAGATAAGTTGACCCGAAGTAGGCACTGACTTTTAGTGGTATAAAACCAACGCGCACACCGCGCATTGCTCGGCCCCATCAGTAGTAATTGCCACCAGTTTATGAATGGGGATGTCATTTTCACTGACGTATTTTTTTAAACTCATTGTAAATATCCTCACCTCTCGTTCTTTCCTTTAATTGCAAAGAGTGAGGAAGCCCTCCTTTGTTGTAAAATCTTGGAAAGCCATTCTGACAAATGCAACATGCTGAGCTGTTTGCATTACATCCAGGGATTCATTGAACTGTAGTGAAAAATATCCACGTCCTCTGACAATGACTCTACCCTCCTTGTCACTGTTGCAGGGCCAAGCAGTATATTACGTATTGCGGTTGTGAGCCGTTTTTGTTTTTAAAGTCATTAAAACAGTCTCTGTGGTAATGACCATTGCTTCCTTGAATAAATCGCCATCTGTAAAAGGCTTCTTGTGTTTAGCCAAAAGGTGACTTACACGAGATGATGCTTCAATAGCAGACTTATTTTGAGCAGCATGTTCTGTGGAAAACGATTGCTGGGCCTTCAACCCCAATTTCAGCTCAACTTTCCAGGCCCGAATTGCGCTCTTTGGGGGGTAGGTGTCTTTAAATTCCTGGTGGTTGGTGTTGCGGTGCCGCTCCAGATTCCCTCTTTTCGTCAGTGCTTGTGTTTGGTGGCACAACATACATACACACTTGTCTTTCACCAAGGTAAATAGAAAATCCTCTTCCCCTTCTGGATGGAATTTGTACGTTTTTGCCTTCTTTCGTGGAGCCTCCGTCACCCTATCAGGATATCACAAGCGATTGCCGATTGCGTTGCCTCTGATCTGGGCCGACATTTACGTGCCAGGCAGCACCTAATTAATTAGCTTGTTTATTTCGGCTTTTTTTTTCTTAAAGATGTGCTGTGTGCATCCCGACTACTGCTGCACCATTGCATGCTTCGCGGCCCAGAGGTTGGGGACACTGTCGTATATTGATGTTTGCGACAGTCTGTACTCTTAGCTCATCTGATTGGTCACTTTGATGCAGCACATCAAAAACTGAAAACGCGGTGCATGGTGGGGGAACTACACACATGCGCACTGGGCAGAAAGAACGGAACTAAACCCCTGCAACCCGGAAACAATCTCTCTTTACAAACAGCTTTTTAGTGAAAATATTGCTATATTACCATTTTCCTAATTAGTATTACTTTTATAATGCTCACATTACAACAGTATTTGTGTATTTATTTTTGATTTTTCTTCGGGATCTACTGGGAAAGTCTCAAAGATCGACGGGTTGGCGACCCCTACTCTACACTATCCACAACACCTCCAACCTTTTGTGTCATCAGCAGATTTACTAACCCATCCCTCCACTTCCTCATCCAGGTCATTTACAAAAATCACGAAGAGCAGGGGTCCCAGAACAGATCCCTGAGGCACACCACTGGTGACCAACCTGCATGCAAAATATGACCGGTCTATAACCACTTTTTGCCTTCTGTGGGCAAGCCAGTTCTGGATCCACAAAGAAATGACCCCTTGGATCCCATGCCTCCTTACTTTCTCAATAAGCCTTGCATGGGTTACCTTGTCAAATGCCTTGTTGAAATCCACATACACTACAAAGCCATACAGACTATTCCCAATCATATTATGCCTCTCCAAATGTTCATAAATCCTGCCTCTCAGGATCTTCTCCATCAACTTACCAACCACTGAAGTAAGGCTCACTGGTCTGTAATTTCCTGGGATATCTCTACTTCCTTTCTTGAATAATGGAACAACATCTGCAACCCTCCAATCCTCCAGAACCTCTCCCATCCCCATTGATGCTGCAGAGATCAGCAATCTCCTCCCTCGCTTTCCACAGTAGCCTGCGGTACAACTCCAGCAGATGACTTATTCAACTTGATGCTTTCCAAAAGCTCCAGCACATCCTCTTTCTTAATATCTACATGCTCAAGCTTTTCAGTCTGCTGCAAGTCATCCCTACAATCACCAAGGTCCTTTTCCTTAGTGAATATTGAAGCAAAGTACTCATTAAGTACCTCTGCTATCTCCTCCGGTTCCATACACACTTTTCCACTGTCACACTTGATAAGTCCTATTCTCTCATGTCTTATCCTCTTGCTCTTCATATACTTGTAGAATGCGTTAGGGTTTTCCTTAATCAAGGCCTTCTCATGGCCCCTTCTGGCTCTCCTAATTTCTTTCTTAAGCTCCTTCCTGCTAGCCTTATAATCTTCTAGCTCTCTATCATTACCTAGTTTTTTTGAACCTTCTGTAAGCTCTTTTCTTCCTGACTAGATTTACAACAGCCTTTGTACACCACAGTTCCTGTACCCTACCATCCTTTCCCTGTCTTATTGGAACATACCTATGCAGAACTCCACGCAAATATCCCCTGAACATTTGCCAAATTTTTTCCTTACATTTCCCTGAGAACATCTGTTCCCAATTTATGCTTCCAAGTTCTTGCCTGATAGTCTCATATTTCCCCTTACTCCAATTAAATGCTTTCCTAACTTGTCCATTTCTACCCCTCTCCAATGTTATGGTATAGGAGATAGAATTGTGATCACCATCTCCAAAATACTCTCCCACTGAGAGAACTGATACCTGACCAGGTTCATTTCCCAATACCAGATCAAGTACAGCCTCTGCTCTTGTAGGCTTATCTACATAGTGTGTCAAGAAACCATCTTGAACACACCTAACAAACTCCACCCCATCTAAACCCCTCACTCCAGGGATATGCCAATCAATATGTGGGAAATTAAAATTTCCCACCACAACAACCCTGAAACACCTTTCCAGAGTCTGTCTCTTTATCTGCTCCTTGATATCCCTGTTACTACTGGGTGGTCTATAAAAAATACCCAGTAGAGTTATTGACCCCTTGTTCCTAACTTCCACCCACAGAGACTCCGCAGACAATCCCTCCATGTCTTCCTCCTTTTCTGTGGTTGTGCCAAGCTCCCACCTCTTTTGCCTCCCTCCCTGTCCTTTCTGAAACATCTAAAGCCTGGCACTCGAAGTAGCCATTCCTGCCTCTGAGCCATCCAAGTCTCTGTAATGGTCACAACACCATAGCTCCAAGTACTGATCCACACTCTAAGCTCATCCGCTTTGTTCATAATACTCCTTGCATTAAAATAGACACATCTCAAACCATCGGTCTGAGTGCGTTCCTTCTCTATCACCTGCTTATCCTCCCTCTCACACTGCCTACAAGCTTTCTGTTTGTCAGCCAACTGCCTTTTTCTCCGTCTCTTCAGTTTGGTTCCCACCCCCCCAGCAATCCTAGTTTAAACTCTCCCCAATAGTCTTAGTAAACCTCCCTGCCAGGATATTGGTCCACCTGGGATTCAAGTGCAGCCTATCTTTTTTGTACAGTCACTCCTGCCCTGAAAGAGGTCCCAATGATCCAGAAATCTGAATCCCTGCCCCCTGCTCCAATCCCTCAGCCACACATTTATCCCCCATCTCACTCAATGTCACATGGCACAGGCAGTAATCCCAAGATGACTAACTTTGTGGTCCTGCTTCTCAACTTCCTTCTTAACTCCCCGTAGTCTGCTTTCCTTCCCACTTCAGGATGTTGTGGACACGATTAGAAACATCCCAGACCCTGGCACCTGGAAGGAAAACTACCATTCGTGCTTCTTTCCTGCATCCACAGAACCGCCTGTCTGACCCCCTAACGATAGAGTCCCCTATCACTGCTGCCATACTCTTCCTTTCATTACTCTTCTGAGCCACAGGGCCAGCCTCTGTGCCGGAGGTTGCTTCTCCCTCCCCCCCCCCCACCTCCCCCAAACAGTATTCAAACAGGAGTACTTATTACTACAGGAAACATAACATTCTTATTAATCAAGAACCTATCAACCTCCACTTTAAATATACCCAATGACTTGGCCTCCACGGCTGTATGTTGTAATGAATTCCATAGGTTCAGCACTCTCTGCCTAAAGAAATTCCTCCCCACTTCTGTTCTAAAGGATTGTCCTTGCATGCACGTACGTATGTATTTTATTTATTCATTCATTCATTTTGGGATATAGTGCAGGATAGGTCCTTCAAGATGTGCTGCTCAGCAATCCATAATTTAACCTTAGCATAATTATGGGACAATTTACAATGACCAATTAACCTACTAACTAGTATGTCTTTGGATTGTGGGAGGAAACTGGAGCACCTACAGAAAACCCATACATCCCATGGGGATGATGTACAGACTCTTTACAGATAAAAATCGGAATTTACTCCAACGTAGAGTTGCGCTAAATACTATGCTACTGTGCCCTCTGGTTTGTTGGATCCTGATTGCTTTTGCAATCTTAAGATTGTTTGGAAGTAAGAATGAGATATAAAACTTGTTGCTTAAGATCGTTTTATTAACTATTACAAGAACAAGGTATTGAAAGGAAGAAGCATGGAAAGATAAAGGTGAAAGAGCAGACAAAAGAAAGACCAGGCAGGGAAAGAACAAAAGGGGAAAAAAAGCTTAAGGAAAGAGAGACAACAAAGGTGGTCTGGTCTTCTTATACCAGACCACTGATAAAATTAAATTCCATTGATAACATTAACCAATCAGTAGCCAGAATCAAGTAATATGATATCCACCACTGAAACCAAGAGGTTTCCAGTAAATACAGAATCAACTGTAACTCAGTAAACAATAACATATAAGTATAGAGATGATTATATAAAAATACAAACATTTGTACAAAGATTAGGAATGTTAAACTACAAGAAAAATAACCATGTTACAGTTCAATCCAATAGGTCCTGAATTCCCCCACTATAGGAAACACACTCTCCATTTCTACTCTATCTAAGCCTTTCAACATTTGGAGAAGCATAATATGATTAGGAATAGTCAGCATGGCTTTGTGAAAGGTAGGGCGTGCCTTACGAGCCTGGTGGAATTTTTTTTGAGGATGTGACTGAATACATCGATGGAGGTAGAGCAGTAGATGAAGTGTATACAGATTTCAGCAAGGCATTTGATAAGGTACCCCATGCAAGGCTTATTGAGAAAGTGTGGAGGCATGGGATCCAAGAGGACATTGCTTTGTGGATCCAGAATTGGCTTGCCCACAGAAGGCAAAGAGTGGTTGTACAATCGTAGATGGGTCACATCCTACATGGAGGTCGGTGACCAATGATGTGCCTCAGGGATCTGTTCTGGGACCCCCTACTCTTTGTGATTCTTATAAGTGACCTGGATGAGGAAGTGGAGGAATGGGTGAGTAAATTTGCTGATGACACAAAGGTTGGGGGTGTTGTGGATAGTGTGGAGGGCTGTCATCTGGACATTGATAGGACACAAAATTGGGCTGAGAAGTGGCAGATGGAGTTCAAACCAGATAAGTGTGAGGTGGCTCATTTTGGTAGGTCAAATATGATGGCAGAATATAAAATTAATGGTAAGACTCTTGGCAGTGTGGAGGATCAGAGGGATCTTGGGGTCAGAGCCCATAGGACACTCTAAACTGCTGCGCAGGTTGACTCTGTAGTTAAGAAGCCATATGGTGCATTGGCCATCATCAATTGTGGGATTGAGTTTAAGAGCCAAGAGGTAATGTTGCAGCTATATCGGACCCTGGTCAGACCCCACTTGGAGTATTGTGCTCAGTTCTAATCACCTCACTATAGGAAGTATGTGGAAGACACAGAAAGGGTGCAGAGGAGATTTACAAGGATGTTGATTGGATTGGGGAACATGCCTTAAGAGAATAGGTTGAGTGAACTTGGAATGGGCTGCCAGCAACTGTGGTGGAGGAGGATACGATAAGGTCTTTTAAGAGACTCCTGGATAAGTTCATCGAGCTTAGAAAAATAGAGGGCTATGGGTAACCCTATGTAATTTTTAAGGTAAGGATACATTCAGCAGTTTTGTGGGCCGAAGGACCTGTATTGTGCTGTAGGTTTACTATGTTTCTAGTAGTCAATGTTTCAATGAGATCCCTCCTCATTCTTCTGAACTCTAGCGACTAAAGGCCCAGAGCATTCAAACGTTCCATAGAATTACATCCTTGCTTTTATATTCTAGTCCTCTTGATTCAGATCGACAGGTTTACTATACACCGTCAGGATAGATCTATACAGTCTCTCAAAAGCAGAGGTAGAGGAGTATGCCTCATGATCAACTCTTCTTGGTGCACAAATACATCAGTGCTGTCCCAATTCTGCTCCCCAGACCTGGAATATCTAGCAGTTAAGTGCTATCTTGCTTACCTACCATGGGAATTTTCTAAGGGTCATTTTGGTAGCAGTATACATTCCACCTCAGGCCAATGTCAATCAGGCTTTAGATGATCTGAGCAATGAGATCAACATGCACGAATCAGCGCACCCTAATGCCTTCACCATCGTTTTGGGAGATTTAACCAATTCAGTCTGAAAAAAAAAATCACTAAGCAATTACCATCAACAGATCACTTACAGGACTAGAGGAAACAACACAGTAGACTATTGCTACACCACCATCAAGAATGCCTACCGTGCTATTCTACACCCTCACTTCCAGAAGTCTGATCACCTAGCTGTACTTCTACTCCCTGAATATAGGCAGAAACTGAAGACTTCAGCATCAGTAGTGAGGCCCAGGAAGGTATGGACAAGGGAAGCACAGGAACGCCTACAGGGCTGCTTTGAATCCGTGGACTGGACTGTATTCAGGGATTCATCTTCAAACCTGGATGAATATGCTGCAGTTGTAAGCGACTTCATTAAAACCTGCGTGGATGAGTGTGTGCCTACAAAGACTTACTGTACATTCCCAAACCAAAAGCCGTGGATGCAGGGCCAGACTTTAGGCAGGTCTAGGCTGGGCTGCAGCCCAGGGGCCAGAGCTGCAGAGGGGCCCAAAATAGGTAGCTATCATCATGGCGGACAAAAAAAATACGAGAGTGAAGCACAGAAAAAAAAAGAAACAAGGAAAAGAGGACGGTGAGAAAGAAGCATTAAAAAAGACATTGAAGTTGACAGAATTTTTTAAACCTGCTCTCGATGATGCAACAGTACCATTGCTCTTGTCACAGTCTGAGACCTGGACAAATAGAGACTTGTTCAACAGCTAGCGCTAGCACCAACATTAGCACAGGACCACCATCCTTGCCACAGTCAGCAGCTAACCTTGGAGAGGCAGAGAGCATGACTTTGGGATTCCCGACCACAGAGGCCTCCAAACAACCAAGTCGGGCTGCCATTAATGTTACTGCTACTGAGGATTCTCACAGCACTGATCCTGCTTGCTGGGGAAAGGAAACGTTAGATGATTCAGTCCGAGCACATTCCCCTTCCACCGGCTGTGTGTTTTGTTTTGCATGCCACATCTTCAGTGATGGTAACAGTCAGTCCATCTTTGAAACTGGCTTTAGTGACTGGAAACATGCTGCTGAGCACATAGGAGAGCATGAAAATAGCGAACACCACAGGAAAACAATACTGACCTACGTTACACTAGCGTCTGACAATGGAAGAATAGATACAGAACTGCAAAAACAGTTCGAGTCAGAGTGCGTCTACTAGTAAGTGGTCTTTACTCTGCAAGCCACACAGAGCAATAGGTTAGTATGTGCTAGATCTCATTTTTCAAAAAGATTGTTGGAGTTTTGTCAAGTTTCCTAGTTTGCCATAGTGCCATCTCTCTTGGCCTTTTTGTCTCTCATTTCCATTTTACTTTCTCAGAACACACGGTTGAGAAAAATACCTAGATAAAAATGCTTTGGCATTGTTTGAGGAATAAGGCCTATGGTATGTGCAGCAATAGCTAAATAAAGATTTAAGATTGGGTACATCACACTTCGTCTCTCTCATAACTTTACTAAGCCAACTAAGCCTAGGTCAATTTTTGAGTGCTTTAGATGCTGTCCTTAAAACTAAGAATCTGCATTACTTTCTGACCTCCCTCTTAAGACCTGTAAGTTTATAGCCTACGTATTGTACTAAACCAATGTCTTGGTCCACAGCTTTGATATTTAGACCAGTACAACCTTTGCTCTTGTTCTTGCCTTTTTTTGCTTGATACAGCAGCCTCTAGCCCAGGGGCCCTGGCCCCACTAAATCTGGCCCTGTGTGGATGAACCAGGAGGTACATCATCTGCTGAAGGCTAGATCTGTGGCATTCAAGTCTGGCAACCCAAACCTATACCAGAAAACTAGGTATGATTTGTGGAGGGCTATTTCAAGGGCGAAGAGACAATTTCGAACAAGGTTGGAGCAACATCGGATGCACGGTAACTCTGGCAGGGTTTGCAAGACATTACTTCCTACAAAGAAAAACCCAACAGCATGAATGACAGCGATGCTCCACTACCAGATGAACTCAATGCCTTCTATACCCGCTTTGAAAGAGAACACAACTGCAGCTGTGAAGATCTCTGCTGCACCTGATGACCCTGTGATCTCTGTCTCAGAGGCTGATATTAGGCTGTCTTTAAAGAGGGCGAACCTTCGCAAGGCAGAAGGTCCAGATGGAGTACTTGGTAAGGCTCTGAAAACCTGTGCCAACCAACTACAGGGAGTATTCGAGGAAATTTTACAACCTCTCACTGCTACGGGTGAAAGTACCCACTTGTTTCAAAAAGGCAACAATTATACCAGTGCCTAAGAAGAATAGTGTGAGTTGCCTTAATGACTATCACCTGGCAGCACTCACATCGACAGTGATGAAATGCTTTGAAAGGCTGGTCATGACTAGACTGAACTTCTGCCTCAGCAAGGACCTGGACCCGCTGCAATTAGCCTATTGCCACAATAGGTCAATGGCAGATGCAATTTCAATGGCTCTTCACACAGCTTTAGACCACCTGGACAACTCAAACACCCGTGTCAGGATGCTGTTCATCGACTGTAGCTCAGCATTTAATGCCCTCATTCCCACAATCCTGATTGAGAAGTTGCAGAACTCGAACCTCTGTACCTCCCTCTGCAATTGGATCCTCGACTTCCTAACCAGAAGACCATAATCTGTGCGGATTGTTGATAACATCTCCTCCTCACTAATGATCAACACTGGCACACCGCAGGGGTTGCGTTTAGCCCACTGCTCTACTCTCTATATACATATGATTACGTGGCTAAGCATAGCTCCAACATCATCTGTAAATTTGCTGATAATACAACCATTGTTGGTAGAATCTCAGGTGGTGACGAGAGGGCGTACATTAATGAGAAATGCCAACTAGTGGAGTGGTGCCGCAGCAACAGCCTGGCACTCGACATTAGTAAGATGAAAGAGCTGACTGTGAACTTCAGGAAGGGTAAGACGAAGGAACACATACCAACCCTCAGAGGGATCAGAAGCGGAGAGAGTGAGTATTTCAAGTACCTGGTTGTCAAGATCTCCGAGGATCTAACCTGGTCCCAACATACCAATGTAGTTATAAAGAAGTCAAGACAGCCGCTATACTTCGTTAGGAGTTTGAGATTTGGCATGTCAACAAATACACTCAAAACCTTCTGTAGATGTACCACAGACAGCATTCTGACAGGCTGCATCACTGTCTGGTAATTTGGGGGGGGGGGGTGCTATTGCACAGGACCAAAAGAAGCTGCAGAGGGGTGTAAATCTGGTCAGCTCCATCTTGGGTACTAGCCTACAAAGTACCCAGGACATCTTCAGGGAGTGGTGTCTCAGAAAGGCAGTGTTCATTATTAAGGACTTTAGGACCAGCTTCTTCCCCTCTGCCATCCAATTCCTAAATGGACATTGAACCCTTGGACACTACCTCACTTTTTTAATATACAGTATTTGTGTCTTTTGCACGTTTTAAAAAATCTATTCAATACATGTGTACTGTAATCAATTTATTTATTATTGTTAGTTTTATTTTTTTTCTCTTTTATATTATGTATTGCATTGAACTGCTGCTGCTAAGTTAACAAAGTTCACTTCACATATCGGTGATAATAATCCTGATTGATTTCTGAAAAAATTAATGCTGATGTTATATTTGTCTTCCTTACTACTGACTCAATCTACAAACTAACCTTCAGAGAATCCTGCATGAGGACTCCCAAGTCCCTTTGCACCTCTGATTTATGAATTTGCTCCCTGTATGCATTTATTCCTTTTAATAAAGTGCATGACCACGCACATTGCACTTCCCTACACTGTATTCTATCTGCCATTTCTTTGTTCATTCTCCTAATCAGTCCTTCTGCACACTCCCTGCTTCCTAAACAGTACCTGCCCTCCACCTATCTTTGTATTATATTGCCCGCAAACTTGGCCACAAAGCCATCACTTCTGTCACCCAGATCACTGACATTTAACATGAAAAGGAACAGTCCCAACACCAACCCCTCCAGAACACCACAACCACTACCATCTTGAAGGACGAGAACAGCAAATACCTGGGAACACTAGCACTTGGAAATTGACCCTCTTCACCCCCCCCCCCCCCAAGTCACTCACCATCTTGACCTGGAAACATATCACTGTTCCTTCATTGTCACTGGCTCAAAATCATGAAATTCCCTCCCTAACAGCACTATGGGTGTACCTACACCTCAGGGACTGCAGCAGTTCAAGGAAGCAGCTCATCACCACCTTCTCAAGGGCAACAATGGATGGGCAATAAATGCTGGTTTAGCTGGCAGCACCCACATCCCATAAATGAATTTTAAAAAAGTCACCGGCAGCCAACCAGAAAAGGTGTCCTTTATTTCCACTCTTTGCCTCCTGTCAGTCAGCCAAACTCTGACAATATTAGTATCTTTCCTGTAATACCATGGGCTCTTATGTTGTTTGGCAGCCCTATGTGTGGCATCTTGTCAAAGGCCTTCTGAAAATCCAAGCAAACAAGATCCACTGACTCTCTTTTGTCTATCCTGCAAGTTATTTCCTCACAGAATTGCAACAGATTTGCCAGGCAAGATTTCAGTGAGGTAGTGTCCAAGGGTTCAATGTCCATTTAGGAATTGGATGGCAGAGGGGAAGAAGCTGGTCCTGAATCACTGAGTGTGTGCCTTCAGGCTTCTGTACCTCCTACCTGATGGTAACAGTGAGAAAAGGATATGCCCTGGACATAGTGCTAACTTTGGCCTATTCTATCATGTGCCTCCAATTACCCTGAAACCTCATCCTTAATAATGGACTCCCAACATCTTGCCAACCACTGAAGTCAGGCCAGTTAGTATATAACTTTCTGTCTTTTGCCATCCCTTAAAAATTGGAGTAACATTTGTAATTTTTCAGTCCTCTGGAACCATTCCAGAATCTAGTGATTCTTGAAAGATCATGAATAATACCTCTAAAATCTTTTCAGCTATCTTTTTCGGAAACCTGGGGTGTAGTCCATCTGATCCAGGTGACTCACCTGCCTTCAAACCTTTCAGCTTCCCAGCACCCTCCCCTTAGTAATTAAGACCATGTTCACTTAAGCCCCTGACACTTGAATTTCTGGCACACTGCTGGCATCTTCCACAGTGAAGAATGGCACAAAATCTTCCCAAGTTTGTTTGCCATTTCTTTGTCACCCTATTAGTACCTCTCCAATGTCATTTTCCAGCAGTCCAATATCCATTTTCACCTCTTGTTTACTCTTTATCCATCTCAAAAAAACCTTCTGACACCATCTTATATTTTTGACTACTTACTTTATCATCTTTTTTTTTGCCTTCAGTTGGGGATTAAAAGCTTCCCAATGCTTAATCTTCTCACTAGTTTTTGTCAGATTTGTCTGTTTTGTTTTCAAATGCTTGTCCTTGACTTCCTTTGTCAGTCACAATTACCTCATCCTCCTTTTAGAATATTCACCTTTGGGATGTATCTAATTGCTCCAGAAACTCCAGCCATTGCTGCTCTGCTGGCATCCCTGCTTAGTGCCCCTTCCAATCAACCAGCTCTTCTCTCATGCCTCAGTAATTCTCTTTCCTCCACTGTAATACTGCTATATCTCCAAGTGTTCCTTCACTTTCACTCCCTCATCAAATCTGGCTTATTACTCAACACCACATACAGAATTGTCTTTTCCCTAGTGGGCTCAACTACAAGCAGCTCTAAAAAGGCATCTCCAAATTCTTTCTTACAACCAGTAGGTTCTTGAACTGACCTGCACAACCCTAAGCCTACCTTAAAAATAGAACACAAAGTTCAAGTAGGTGGAACGGAGGGATGATGGCATTAAACGGTGACTCCTTTGCTTGCATCTTCAGAAACAGTTCTAGTTCCATCTTTAATAACTTTATTTTTCCCCTTCAGGGTTCTTTTGAAGACCCTGACCTGGAGTTACACACTGACTACAGTTCTTTTCGGGAACGGGACCCGCTCTCGGGGTTTTATAACCGGCCGTTGTTGTTCGGCACACCAAGGGCTTGGCCTAAGAGTCCAGCTCGGATCTGGAAGCCTAGGATCTTGGGGCTCTGGAGATGTGTGTATTGAGGGTCTGTGTCACGACAGGAGACCCCGTGTGTCGTCAGGGAAGTCAGAATATCTGTGGTTGTGTGCCCAGATTTTTGGGACAGAGCTTTAAAAAAAATGGTGTGGTGGACTTTTAACATCCTAAACCAGTGAGCTGTTTGTTATGTCTCCCCGCTCGCTGGGAAAATGAAGACACCTCTTTCTCCCATGTTAAGGAGAGAGAGAACCTGTGGCATGTCGAATACCAGCTGAAATGCAAAGTCTTTGGGGTAACTGCAAGTCTGTGTCTTTGCTGTTGCTTTGCTCACGCTTGAGTGCTCGGTGGTGGGGTGCCGATGTTTTTTTTTGCTGGTGAGGGAGGGGGGATTGTTGCTTGCCGCCACTTACACACGGGGGGGGGGGCGGGGGGAGAGGAGACTTTAGGGTTCTAACATTTGACTGTCGATCATTCTTTGGCACGCTCCTCTGTTTTCGTGGATGGTTGCAAAGAAAGAGCATTTCAGGATGTATATTGTATATGTTTCTCTGACGTTAAATTGCACCTATGAAATCTTTGCAACAAAAGACCATGAACATAGACTCACTACTTTTTTTTTATTTCTATTTTTTGCACTAAACTATTTAAAATGCCTATACTTACTATAATTCACATTTCCCTCCATTATTATGTATTGCATTGTACTGCTGCTGCAAAAGCAAATTTCACAACATATGCCAGTGAAATTGAACCCGATTCTAATTCTAATGGCTGTGTCTCTTTCTGCATTAAGGTTTTGTTTTTGCATAGTTGTTTTTCTCCCTTTCCTCACTGTCTTGTATAACTTGCCCATAATTTATATTATGCATGTTATCTGTACATGCATACATACTTGGACAACACCCTGATGCTGCCAGAAGTATAAGCAATAAATATCGAGAACATGAGATGAAGAGTCCTTGAAGGCGAGTCCATAGGTTATGGGAACAGATCAATGATGGGGCGAGTGAAGTTCAGTGCAGTTATCCCTGCTGGTTCAAGGGCCTGATGATAGAGGGGTAACAACTGATCCTGAAGCTGGTGGTGTGGGTCTTGAGGCTCTGTAACTTCTTCCTGATGGCAGCAACAAGAACAGAGCATGGCCTGGGTGGTAGGATGCTTTCAGGTGAATGTGCTCTGTATAGATGTGCTCAATGGTGGGGAGTGCTTTACCTGTGTGTCAGACTGGGCTGTGCCCACTACCTTTCTCTGGGCATTCATAATCCAGGGACAGTCTGTTGTTCAATTCATTCCTTCAAGCTTCTCTGCCAATGAATATGATCACGGCTGATTACCCAAATCAAGTAATCTGTTCTAACTTTCTTCTCATATTCCATGATCCCTCATGTTTCCTTTCCAACCATGTATTCCTCCAGTTTAAATGCTACTGTTCTCTTGACACCAATTCACTTGTCCAGCTCAGTGGCAGAGATCAAAGGTTTGAGAGGTGCTGCCAGAGAAGCTGAGGTAGGTATTGCAATGCACTTTGTGGATAGCATAAAATGTTGCCACTGTGTGCCGGTGTTAGAAGGAATCAATATTTAGAATGGTGGATAGGGAATCAGTGAAACCGGTTGCTTTGATGTGCATGATTTCAAGTTCTTTAAATGTTGTTGGAATAGCACTTACCCACACAAGTACAAAGAAATGCATTACATTCCAGATTTGTGCTTTGGGTGTCAGGAGGGGAGTCATTTCTGGCAAAATGGCACTGGCAATAAACAGCAATGTTTTGCAGGCAGCTCACAAAACTACAAGATATTCTTTTAGACATACTTCTCCTGGACTAACATCACCACAGTCTATATTTTCACTTAAGAAATGCACTTCTGAATCGTCTAAATGAACTAGTGATTTTATGATCTCCTGAAGGATTCAGCAAACATGACTCAGAGATGCTGGTACAGCCATTGCTAGTGTGTACTTCAGACCAGATTAAAGTGTGGTGGCCAAAGAGCAGAAAACTAACCAATGTTTAGTCTCACTTCTTTGTGCCGATTAAAATTCTGACCCAGATTAAAGTGAAGCCTGAGAGCAGAAAACAAACTGATGTTCAGCTTCAGTACTCTGCGCTGATTAAAGCGTTGAGCCAGAGTAAAGGGTCAAAGCCCAAGAGTGGAAACGAACTAGTGTTCAACCCACTTCTCCATGCCAGTCAAGATCCTCCCTTGTGCCTATCCCGTCTGCTTGACCTGTCTCCTTCTCTTCTTGCTGCCACCATTGTGCAGGAGGTGCAGGAGTCTTGGATCCCACACTGCCAGATTTGGAAGCAATTGTGCCCATCAGCCATTGGGCCCCTGGACTAGCTTCACTCACCTCAGCACCGAACTGATTCTGCAGCTTGCAGATTCACTCTTGGGGACACTGCTGTTCATGTTCTCTTTATTAGAGTCATTACCATAGAAAAGTACAGCAGAGAAACAAGCCTTTTGGCTCATCTAGTTCATGTCTAACCATTTAAGCTGTCTACTCCCATTGACCTGCACCGGGAGTATGGACCTCCATCCATCCACGTATATATCCAAACTTCTCTTTTAAGTTGAAATCGAGTTCGCATGCACCATTTCATAGTCATACTTTATTGATCCCGGGGGAAATTGTTTTTCATTACAGTTGCACCATAAATAATAAATAGTAATAAAACCATAAATAGTTAAATAGTAATATGTAAATTATGCCAGGAAATAAGTCCAGGACCAGCCTATTGGCTCAGGGTGTCTGACCCTCCAAGGGGGGATTTGCACTGGCAGCTCATTCTACACTCTCAATCTTCTGAGTGAAGAAGTTTCCCTTTATGTTCCCTTAAACTTCTCACCTTTCACCCTTAATCCATGACTTCCAGTTGTAGTCCCACCCAACTTCAGTAGAAAAAGCCTGTCTATACCCCTCATAATATGGTATACCTCTATCAAGACTCCCTTAATCTTCTACGTTCCAAGGAATAAAGTCCCAATCTTTCCTTGTAACTCAGGTCTTCCAGTCCTGACAACACCCTTGTAAATTTTCTCTGTACTCTTTCAATCTTATTTATATCTTTCCTGTAGTAGGTGACCAAAACTGCACACGATACTCCAAATTAGACTTCATCAATATCTTGCACAACTTGAACATCCCATCTCTTGTACTCAATACTTTGATTTATGAAGGACAACGTGCCAAAAGCTTTCTTTACGACCCTATCTACCTGTGGCACTACTTTGAAATAATTATGGATCTGTATTCCTAGATCTTTGTTTTACAGCACTCCTCAGTATCCTACCATCCACTGTGTAAGACCTACCCTGGCTGGTCCTACTGGAAGTGTAACATCCTGCACTTGTCTGAAATAAATTTTATCTGCCATTTTTCAGCCCATTTTTCCAGCTACTCCAGATTCTGCTGCAAGCCATGATAGTGTTCCTTGCTGTCTACTATACCCCTAACCTTCTTATCATCCACAAATCTGATGATCTACATTATCATCCAGATCATTGATATAGATGACCAATGGACCCAGCACTGATCCCTGTGGCACTCCACTAGTCACAGGCCTCCAGACAGAGAGGCGACCATCTACTACCATTCTCTGGCTTCTCCCACCAAGCCAATATCTAATCCAATTTACTACCTCATCTTGCATGTCGAGTGACTGAACCTTCTTGACCAACTTCCCTTTGGGACCTTGTCAAAAGCCCTTGCTAAAGTCCATGTGGACAACATCCACTGCCTTGCCTTCATCAGCTTTCCTGGTAACTTCCTCAAAAACTCTAAGATTGGTTAGGCATGACCTATCATGCACAAAACCATGCCAACCATCCTTAATTAGTCTATGCCTATCCAAATACTTACATAGCTGGTCCCTCAGAATAGCTTCCAACAACTGCCCTATAATTTCCTGGTTTATTTTTAGAGCTTTTCTTAAACAGCGGAACAACACCTGCTATCTTCCAAACCTCCAGAAGAGACACTAAGGATGACTTGAGTATCTCTGTGAGGGCCCCTGCAATTTCTGCACTTGTCTCCCACAGGGCCCAAGGGAACATCTTGTCATGCCTTGGGGATTTATCCACCCTAATTTGCCTCAAGACAGTGAATACCTCCACTTCTGGAATCTGTATAAGGTCCATTAAGTTGATGTCCCTTTGTTTCACTTCTATATACTCTGTGTCTGTCTCCTGAGTAAATACAGACACAAAAAAAAATCAATTTAAGATCTGCCCCACCATCTCTTTTGGCTCGACACATGGATTACCATTCTGATTTCCAGAGAACAAATTTGTCCCTTGCAATCCTTTTGCTTTTAACATACATGTAGAATCCCTTAGGATTCTCCTTCAGCTTGTCTGCTAGGGCAATCTCATGCCTTCCTTAAGCCCACCTGCTTTCTTTCTTAAGTGTTCTCTCGCATTTCCAAAACCCCACAAGCACCTCATCGGTTCCTACCTGCCTATAACTGCTATACACCACCTTTATTTTTCTTAACCAGGGCCTCAATATCTCTTGAAAACCAAGGTTCCCTACACCTGTTATCTTTACCTTTGATTCTGACAGGCACATACAGGTTTTGTACTCTCAAAATTTCGCTTTTGAAGGCCTCCCACATACCAAGTACAGCCTTGCCAATTAACAGCCAGTCCCAATCCACACTTGCCAGATTCTTTCTGATACCATCAAATTTCTCCAGTTTAGAAACTCAACATGTGGACCAGACCCATCTTTTTTGCAAATTTACTTTGAAACTAATGGCATTTTGATCACAAGATACAGTGTTCCCCAACACAAACTTCTGTCACTTGCCCTGCCTCATTCCCTAACAGATCAAGTATTGCACACTCTCTCAATGCAACTTCTATGTACTGATTAAGTGAACACACTTGAAAAACCCTATCTCATCTAGTTCTTTTAGTGTGGGAATCCCAGTCAATATGCGGAAAGTGAAATCACCTACTATAACAACTTTATGTTTCTTGCAGCAGTCTGCGATCTCTCTACAAATTTGTTCCTTTAAATCCCACGGCCTGTTGGGTTGCCTGTAACCCAACAGCCAGGGTCGTGGTCCATATAGGTACCAATGACATAGTTAGGACAAGTGATGAAGTTCTGCAAAGTGAGTTCAAGGAGTTAGGTGCTAAGTTAAAGGGCACCTTATAAGATAACTTATTCCCAGTTCTACCTATAACACCTTATTAGACAAGTTCTCCAGTCTGTCCTGACTGAGCACAGCCATAACATTTTCCCCAACAAATAACACCACCCCTCCTCCTTTAATCCCTTCTGTTCTGTCACGTCTGAAACAATAGAATCCCAGAATATTGAGCTGCCAGTCCTGCCCCTCTTGCAACCAAGTCTCACTAATGGCTACAAATCATAATTCCATGCGTTGATCCAAGCCCTGAGCTCATCTACCTTTCCTATGATACTTCCTGCATTGAAATATACACAGCACAGGATGTTAGTCGCATCACACACAACCTTTTGATTCCTGACTTTGTCTGAGGTCTTAACATCTGTCTCCACAACCTCTCCAATATTTGTTCTGGCATTTTGGTTCCCATCCTTCTGCAACACTGGTCTAACCCCCTCCCCCTTTGCAGCACTAGCAAACGTTCCAGCTCGGATTAATTCCCCCTCCAGTTCAGCTGTAAACCTAAACCATCTCTTCTGTACAGGTCCCAACTTCCCTGGAAGGGAGCCCAGTGACCCAAAAATCTGACTCTCTCCCTCCTACATCAACTACTTAACCATGTGTTAAATGGTATAACCTTCCTATTTCTGGACTCACTAGCACGTGGCATGGGTAGCAAACCTGCCCTTTAACTTAGCACCTAACTCCCTGAACTCACTTTGCAGAACTTCATCACTTGTTCTAACTACATCATTGGTACCTATATGGACCATGACCCTGGCTTTTCACCCTCCCACTTAAGAATGCTGAGGATTCAATCTGAAATGTCTTGGACCCTGGCATCAAGGAGGCAACACACCATCTGGGTATCTCATTCTTGTCCACAGAACCTCCTTTCTGTTTCCCTAACTAACAATTCCCCTATTACCACAGCTCTCCTCTTCCCTTCTGAGTCACAGATTCAGACTCAGACTGAGTGGCAGAGACCTGACCGCTGTCACTTTCCTCCACTAGGTTACTCCACCCAACAGTATCCAAAGTGGTATACCTGTTGTTGAGGGGGGATGGCCACAGGGACAAATCTGCACAGGCTGTTTAACCCCTTTCCCCTTCCTGACTGTCACACCAGTTTCCTGTGTCCTGTACCTTGGCTGCCAAACTCAGGCATCAATGCGTAGATCACTAGTAAGTGACAAATGATAAAGCTATTAATAAACCATTCCGTAACTTGGTTCTTGATGGGGAGCAGTCTGAGTTGGTGGTAATTAGCCAGAATGGACTTGTTTCACTTTTTATGAATAAGAAATCCCTAGGGAATTTTCCACATTATCAAGTAGATGGCATCTGGTAGATCAAGTAATCTATTGCCAAAGTTTGGTTGGAGGTATAGCTAGTTCTGGAGCAGAGCAATGCAGCTAGGATATTGTTTGCTTCAATAGCTTTTGCTGCATTCACAGCTTTAGTCACTTCTTGATATCAAAAGAATGAATCAAAGTAGCTCAAAACTTCTTTGATGGTGTGGATGTGAAGAGAACGCAAGAGTAGACCATCCACTTAGCACTGAAAATCAAAAAAGAACTAAACCGCAGACTATAGAAATCTGTAAAAGCACACAAAAATACTGGGAACACGGGGTGGGGGGGGGGGGGGGGGAGGGAGGCCAGGCAGCATAAGTAGACAGAGAAACAGTTACCATTTCAGATCCAATGGAAAGGGAGAAGATGGGAGTTCCTTATAATTAACAAATGCAGAACACGTTAAACATGCAAGACTATGGAATCAGAAAGAAAAACTAAGGACAAATAATCGATAGCTTACAATCAGCAACACAGTACACATATTAAAACTATACCCTGATACAATTAACTTATCTCCCAACTCTAAACCAAAGTCAGAATCTTGAAATCATTACTTTGATGTACATAACCACAGCAGGAAATATTGTTATCACTGAAATCAAAATTCACTATCTCAGTCATCATTGCTCTAGTATATACAATCTACAGGCATAATTTTGCATGAAGATCACTTCAACAGCACTTTTTCCTATGGTCTCTATCATTGCGAAGGACAAAATCAAATAGCCTTAGGAATGCAATTATCTCCCTGGGATATTCCTAAGAATGCTTGGTTTTTCAGACAAACCATCAGGCTTTATAACATCAAGCTAACATTCTGGAACAACATTGTGAAAACAAGTTCAGAAGACTGCAGCATTTCAAGATGGTAGCTACAATTTTCATGTTCAACTAGTGACCAGCAATAAATGCAAGGCAGCGCATTTGTTTCATGATCAAAGTAATTTGGAGTCCTGAAATGTCTAGCTGGGACTTCTGATATTATATGCAGAAGGCCATAGGTTGCTGATATTGCATTAGCAGGGATGGCAGTTGAATAATGGGCATGATTAAAAATTCACAAAGAATGGATAAAAGCAGCCACAAAAATGCTGCAGGTAACGTGGACATACCAAATGAACTTTGCATCTACACATCATGCACAATTAAAAATGGAAAGAGGATAACAATCCACATCTTCAAAGTTCCTCAAGTCTAGTAATTCAACTTTAATTAGATTAAAGAACAAAATAAAAGTAGAACTCAAATAGAGAATAATGCAAGTACTAGTAGTGGAACTGGAGCTACTATTTTCTCTTCGTTAATTAGATGGGTACATCTCCCTAGTTAATTTTAACTCTATTTCTTACTCCACATTACCTGAACTGCAGAATATCTCCTGCAATTCCAGTTCTTTTTTTTTTAACCATTAAAACAGCTGTAAGGCTCCAAAATAATCACCAATATATCTCAAAAGTAACTTTACTGCATTATCATAGACTCTAACAGTTTAAAAATGTACACAATGTTCAGTACTATTTGCAACCCCTCAGATAATAAAGCAGTACACATCATAATACAGCAAGACCTGGATGATGAAGTGGTAAGTTACATTCACACCATTTAAATGCCAGGCAATGATAATATTCAACAAGAGAAAATCTAGCTATTATCCCTAATGTTCAGTGCCATGGCCAACACTAAACCCTTAGACAGCATCTTTCAAACCCATGATCTCTACCAGCTAGAAAGGACAGGCCAGCAAAAGCATGGAAACACCACCACCTGTAAGATGCCCTCTAAGTCATGTGCCACCCAGTCTTGGAAATATGTTGTCATTCTTTCACTATTGCTTGGCTAAGATTCAGGAATGCCCTCCTGAACAGTATGGTGATTATCATCACACCCCTAAGACTGCAAACGCCCAAGGCCTCTTGAGGGAAGGAAGGATAGGCGATTAAATGCTGCTTAGCCCAAGGCGCTCACAGTCCTTGAATGAATAATGAATTAAAAAAATGGAAGGGACATTCAGATTAAGGACCAACTTAAATTGCACTGTGAGGGGACTAGATACATCTGGAATTTTCTTTGTCACAGTTTTGTGCGAAAAAAATTTCAGAAATGACAATGTGAAGTATCACCTGGCTATCAATTTAGCCCAGCAGAGTTGCCTCCTATAGTATGACAACCACTCTAGTTCAGGACACTGATGATCTGAAAACAGAATTCAGGACGGTGCTCTGTGGAAAACTGAAAAAAAAACTTTTGTTCTCCTTTAAATGAGGTAATTACCTACAGTTGTGCTATACAACCTTTTGATTCCATTGTATCTGCACACTTTTTAAGTTTAATCTAGGTCTGGGCTCCTAACCTGGGGTCCATGGACCCTATGCTTAATGGCGTTGGTCCATGGCACAAAAAAGGTTAGGAATCTCTGATCTAGATAGTCACCAACACAAAAAGCTAACTCTTTCTCCACAAAAGTTGACTGAACTGTTGAGTATTGCTAGCATTTTATGCTTTTATTTTCAGCATAAAGAAATGAACTGAGTAAAAAGCAAGAGAAAATACAGAAAATATTCACAAGGATGTTGCCTAGATTGGAAAACTTGAGTTATTGAGACTGGATAGGTTGGATCTGTTTCCCTTAAAACAAAGAAGGTGGAGAAGCGATATGACAGGGATACATAAAATTATGAGAGATGCAGATGAGGTAGGTAGCCAAAGTCTGTTTCACACACTGGGGTGTTTTACAAAAAAAACATAGATTTAAGGTGAGAAGAGTGAGGTTTAAAAGGGATCTGAAGAGTAATTTCTTCACATAAAGAGGAGTTGCCTTTTGGAATAAGCTAGCAGAGGTGTAGTGGCAGGAAAAAGACAAACTACAAAAGACAACTGGGTAGGAATGAGCATGGAATTAATGCAGGTAAATGGAATTAGCATAGGTTGACAAGATGATTGGTATGTACATGGTGAGATGAAAGGTCTATTTCTATACTGCCTCTTATGACATTCAAGAAACTTTACTGAAGTCTTGTGCATGATATTCCTTGTTGTGTTGCAACTACTTTGAGAAGCAAGATCAGGTGGCGGTACAAAATGGCTTTTGATCTTTTCCGCACAAGAGTAGTTAATCAGAGTAAAGAACTACATTCAAGTTTTTTGGAGATGCAATAGTACTGTATTTAAAACCACAATTCAATGATTAATTCCTTACCTACTACAAACATGGTCTATAAGCAGAGACATTGAGTCTAGATTGCCATCCAGCTTAGTATTGTGATATAGGCACCGGTCCCGCTGCAGTTCCACTGCTTGGCGCAGTAAAGTCTGTAAGCGTCGTGGAGGTAGCATTACTGATGGGGGCAAGAACACTGGGAAAACAAACAACAAATAAAAATTGATTTAACTCTGATGAGTAAAGGAATCGTAACAAAAATATCCGATACAGGTCCTCCCTAGTTATAATTCCCATGAGCCATTCATAATCTGAACAGTTTTCAAGTTGGAAACGCAGTCGCAATTCTAATACCAAAAAAGCTTGTTCACATATATGGACTGTACATAGTCAGGCATTCGTAAACTGGGGAAGACTTCGAAAGACAAATCTGAGGCACACAACTTTAGATGTGAATAAACAAAGGATTAAAGCTCCCAACCTAAATACAGCAAGTTTTCTGCTTACTTGACTTGACAGAATCATGTTAACCTTGCTCAGTCCTTTATAAACACGAAAGCCTAGCTGTGAGCATGAACATAAGAAACACCGGGAGAGGACTTCCGGGTCATCAAGGGAATGGCGGCGTAAGGAAAAGGTCTCTCGACAAAAAAGAAGGTAAACTGCCCCATAATCGAATTTAGACAAATACTTAATATTGCATAACTATATTAATAAAAGGGGCAAGGATGATGTCTAAGAACAAGATTAAAAAGTCCGCTCCGAAGGCTGATAAACATAAAGAGACGCAGCAAGGTGACGGGCCTAGCTCCCCCACGGCAAGCCAGGACAGAGATAATGAGGGGGAATCGGTGACTCTGTCCTTGATTCTCGGAGAGATTCGCGAGTTCCGACAAGATAACAGCAAACAGCTGGAAGATATTAAAGGAGAAATAGTAAAAACTAACTCGCGGATAGATGAAGCCGAAGCGAGGATTGTTGGAATTGAAGAGAAGCTACAAAACACAGAGGAGGTGATAGCAGAAATGCTGAAGCTGCAAGACCAGCTCCAGTGGAAAATAATAGATCAAGAAGGCCGCTCGAGAAGGGAAAATGTGAGGATTTACGGAGTTCCCGAAGGAACTGAAGGTAAACCCGGATTGATGATTCCCTTCGTGGAGAAGCTACTTAGACAGAACCTTGATATACCGGCTGCAAAAGACCTACAGATAGAAAGAGCTCACCGCGCGTTGGCACCAGAGCCTCCAGCAGGCGCCCAGCCCAGATCGATTCTGGTCAGATTTCTCAGTTACAGAACGAAGAAAGAGGTGCTTAAAAGGGCATGGCAAAAGAAAGGTTTCATGTGGAACAACTGTAACATCAGTTTAGACCACGACTACGCACCGGGGATTCTTGCCAGACGGAAGGAATATACGGAAACACGGAGAGTCCTGAAGGAAAACAACATCAAATTCCAGACCCTGTATCCAGCTCGGCTGAGAGTCTTTTACGACGAAGGGACAAAAACTTACGCTACGGTGGAGGAGGCAACGTTGGACCTGGCGGACCGGGGACTACCTATTAAAGTTATCACCCAACCAGAGTCGCTACTGGAGAGGATTCGGCAGAAGTCGTGGCAGTTAGTGGGGCAAGGACGCTCCACACGAACCAGAGTGTCAAACTACAAGGAAAAGCTGCAAATATTCAGACGCGAATGTACAGAGAACACAGATTAATTAAGAGAAATGACTGAAAAGAGTAAATCGGACTTAAAGGTAAAATGAAAACTGGTAACTGAAAATAAACTAGACGGAATAACTTGAATGATAGCAATATGGTCGAGACATAAATAGGAGAAAATTCTCTATGATTATTCAAACTGCTGAGGGCCCTCTAACACAGGGTGAAGATAGAGGTTATCCCTCTGAACTGAGGCGGGTCGGTGCTCAGGCCTCACTGTGGGAAGTCGGGAAAAATTTTCAAATGTTGCATGTTCAAATATGTCTAGGGTGTGGTTATATGTCTTGGTTTACTGTTGAGAAGGGATTGCTTACTGTTTGGTTAGAAAAGGAGAGTGTTTTTTTTTCTACTAGAGAAAAATGCAAACTGAATTGGTAAAAATAATTTCCTATAATGTTAATGGGGTTTTGAATCCAATTAAAAGAAATAAGATTATGTCTAAATTGAAAAAAGAGAGGGCACAAATAGCTTTCCTCCAGGAAACACATATGAGCCAATCTGAACATGGAAAATTAAAAAGAATGGGCTTTAAGCATGTATTTTATTCATCATATAAATTGAGTCACAAGAGAGGGGGAGCTACTTTAATATCAAGTACTCTTAATTATGAACATATTTCAGAGACTAGAGACAAAGAAGGACGGTTTGTAAAAATCACAGGAAGAATAGAAGGTACAGAAATAACATTGCTGAATGTTTATGCTCCTCCAGGTTGTGAATGGTCATTTTATAGACACATTTTTGACCTAATGGTCAGTTCTCAAGGGGTAGTAATTTGTGGAGGGGATTTTAATATTAGATTAAATCCTATATTAGATTCTTCAAGAATAGTTACTCAGAATAAACCTCTGAATCGGAAAGTGAATTCATTGATGGAGGAGTTGGGAATTATAGGTGTCTGGAGGGAATTACACCCTACTAGTAAAGATTATACATATTACTCTTTCCCTCATTCAGCCTATTCAAGGATAGACTATTTCTTTATCTTTAATACAGATAGACTCAGGATAAAAAACTGTAATATTGCAACAATTGATCTGTCGGATCATAGCCCAGTCTCTATGTCTCTAATCCTGGAAAGGAAAATGAGGAAAACACTATGGAGGCTAAACTCACATATACTCAATAACCCGAAAGTAATGGAGAGATTAAGGGGAGAAATCAAAGAATATCTAGACCTTAATGACACGGGAGAAACATCACGAGTGATCTTATGGGATACATTGAAAGCTGTACTGAGAGGGAAAATTATTTCCATTACCACTCACATGAAAAAAATCAATGCACAAAAATTAGCAGACCTTCAAGGAAAATTAAAACAACTTCAAGTTGTAGATAGCAACAAAAGTAATTCAAATTGAAAACAGGAAATTAGGAAATTGCAAAGTGAAATTGACGATATTTATACGTTGGAAACCCAAAGAAATTTTCTTTACCTGAGACAAAAGAATTATGAAGTAGGAGGTAAATCAGCTAGATTATTAGCATATAAATTACGAAAACAACAAGCAGACAGACAATACAATTCATAAAATAAAGAATCCAAAGACAAAGCTTGTGGAGAGTACAATAGGGAAAATTCAAGAGAGTTTTGAAACATATTATCGAGAGCTGTATTCCCAACCCTGGGCCCCCAATGAGCCCTATATAGACAGTGTATTGAATTTTTTAGATCTACCTAAACGTACAGATTTACAAAATGAAAGTTTATTAGAACCAGTAACTGTCAAAGAACTGAACGTGGCCATCTCTAGGTTAAAGGCTGGAAAGTCCCCGGGTTCTGATGGGTTTACCTCAGAGTGGTACAAGTCCCTGAAGACACAGTTAGCCCCATTACTACTTAACACCTTTAATTGGATCTTGCAGAGAGGAGAAACTCCACCTTCCTGGAGAGAAGCGACTATTTCAGTTATTCCTAAAGAGGGTAAAGATAAACTAGAATGTGGCAATTATCGGCCAATTAGCGTTCTTAATTTAGATTACAAACTATTTTCATCTATATTAGCGCGCAGATTAGAAAAGCTTTTACCTGGCCTAATCCATTTAGACCAGACTGGATTTATTCAACAAAGACAAACACAGGACAACATAAGGAGAACTCTGCACATATTAGAACAGGTTAATAAGAACGAGACAGAGACAATGGTAGTAGGATTGGACGCTGAGAAAGCTTTTGATTCGGTTAGTTGGGCATTCCTATACAGAGTGTTAGGAAGATTCGGCTTTCAAGAAAGGTTTATTAAAGTAATTCAGACTCTATATGACAGCCCTACAGCCCGAATTAAGATAAATGGGGACCTCTCTGACTCCTTCATCTTAGAGAGAGGCACTAGACAGGGATGCCTAATTTCTCCTCTCCTTTTTGCGCTATATATTGAACCGCTTGCCCAACTAATAAGACAGAGCGAAATCGTAAAAGGTATCAAGGTGGCAGGGATTGAACAGAAAGTGGCGTTATTCGCAGATGATGTTTTGGTCTATCTGAGTGAACCAGAAAAATCATTTATAGGATTGTTTGCACTGTTGGATGACTTTGGGAAAATATCAGGTTATAAAATAAATGTAAAGAAAACGCAGGTTATGTCCTGAAATTATACACCATCCAAAAAGTTGCAGGATACATATGATCTTAAGTGGGAAGCTAAATCATTAAAATATTTAGGAATAACCCTGCCGAAGGATCTTTCAACACTGTCACAGGTAAATTATGGGCCATTAATCTCAGAGATAAAAGCAGATATGCATAGATGGAATCTTATCCCCTTTTTAAGTTTAAATTCAAGGATAAATACTATAAAAATGAATATACTTCCTTGGTTATTGTATCTTTTCCGTACTTTACCGGTGGAGGTGGATGATAGTCAATTCAGGGAACGGGACAAATGGATTTCCCTCTTCATTTGGCAAGGAAAGAAACCTAGAATTCGATATAACACCTTACAGTTAGGGAAGGAAGGAGGAGGTATGGTTCTTCCTTGCCTGAGAAATTATTTTTATGCCTCACACATAACCCCTCTGTTATATTGGTGTAATAGGGAATATAAGGCTAGATGGAAGGAAATAGAATTTGGATTAGCTGACAGTTTTCCTCTTCAGGCCTCAATAGCTGACAAAGGATTGATGGCCCAGTTGGAAAAATTTAAAAACGCTTGGATAAATCTTACATTAAAAGTATGGCAGAAGGTGGTTAATTCATGTGGAATTAATAACATGTTAAAACTCTTTAGATGGTGTGCATATGATACCGAATTCCTTCCCAACAGAGGAGATAAAAGATTTGAGCTATGTATAAAGAAAGGTCTTACAACCTACCTCTCATTTATAGATAAAAGAGTATTACAAAGTTTCCAAATCCTGCAGGACAAACATGGCCTAGAACATAATGACTTTTCTAGGTACCTTCAAGTACGAAACTATGTTAACCAGAGTTGTAGATATACAGACCTATCAACAGTAGAATTAGAATTTTTCAAGATTCTGAATTCGGCTTGCAGTTCAATACCTAGTAAATCAGTTTCTCGATTATATAATGCACTCTCCCATGCTAAAAATGTGAATACACTGTATATTAAAGAGAAGTGGGAAAAAGAAGCGGGGTTGGTACTTTCAGAGGAGGCTTGGGGGAAAATCTGCAGCTTTCAATGGTCCTCGACTAATTCTTTGACTTGGAGAGAACATTGTTGGAAAAACATTATAAGATACCTCAAGACCCCATATCAGGAAAAATATAAAGATACAAATGTGATATGTTGGAGAAGGTGCGGCTCCAAGGAGGCAAATCATTTTCATATTTTTTGGGATTGCCCTAAATTAAGTCTATTTTGGGAAGGTATTCATAGAACATTAGTTAAAGTACTTAGGTCCCAGATACCTCTGAACTTTGAGACGCTCTATTTGGGGCATGTATTGTTTCTTGAACAGAAGGAAGATATAAAGTTGCTGCAGGCCCTCTTAGCGGCAAGTAAGAAATCAATCACTAGAAAATGGCTAATTCCAATACCACCTACATTAGAAGATTGGTACGAAATTATCTTGGAAATATTTAAAATGGAAAAGTTGACTTACTCCCTGAGAACTCAAAAAGAAAAATTTTATCAAATCTGGAATAAATGGATTGAATATATAACCCCAATGCGAGCAGACTTTAGATGACTCTCCTAATGATTTATACTGCTCTTCTCATCAACACAGTAATATTGCTAACGTAAGCACCCCTAGTCTAAATGTTTGTTTTTTTTTGTTTTCTTTTGGAAAATAGAGAATTAACACAAGTAAAGGGAAAGATTTAGGAAAGGGATAAAAAAAAAATGAAAAAATTAAGTAAGTAAGTACATAGGGATTGGATAATTATGTCTGCGGACAGGAGCAAGCATGAACAAATTAGGATATAAATACCTACAATGGTTGATACATAGGCTTATATACAACATTTTGGACCAGTGGAAATGGTCCAGAAGGGTTATATGGAAACTATTATTACCATTTTTCTTAACAACTAATTCCATTACTTAGCCTAATAGGTTAGAATTACCACAGTACATAATTATCTATTTAAATGTTTATTTTCCTTTTATATCATCTCAATGTGTACTTAATAATGTATAAATAATTGTAGTTTTATACATATAAAAAAATGGAAAAGGTTATATGTGTGAAAAAAGTACATGATATTTGTGAATTCCTTATCCAAATAAAAATAAAATTTAAAAAAACATAAGAAACACCTGGAATATGTCATCTGGCCCTCTCTGTGTACACATCATCCATAAGATCACAACTGATCTATGTATTAACACAATACAATTTTCTTGCATTTTCCACTTATCCCTTGATTCTCTAAATATCCTAAAATCTGTTTGAATTCTCAACTAAGCCTTCAGACTTCTAGCATAAATTTCAAACATTCACCATTGTCTAAGTAAAATAAATTTCTGAGTCAGTGATTACCAATTCCATACTCCTCAGCAAGAAGAATCACTCTGAATCTAGCCAGTCAAAACCCTATTTTTTTTAAATATTCTGATGACCTTTCCCTTTATTCTTCTTAACTTCTGAGAGTGTAGGCCTTGTCTACTCAATCATTTCCTATATAAAAAAAAACACCATCACTAACTGATCAAGTGAATCTTTATGGAATTCTCTCAATGCGAAGTATATACAGTGGCATGCAAAAGTTTGGGCACCTCCGTCAAAATTTCTATTACTGTGAATAGCTACGCGAGTAAAAGATGGCCTGATTTCCAAAAGGCATAAGGTTAAAGATGACACACTTCTTTAATATTTTAAGAAAACTTTATTTCCATCTTTTACAGTTTCAAAATAACAAAAAAGGAAAAGGGCCTGAAGCAAGAGTTTGGGCACCCTGCATGGTCAGTACGTAGTAACACCCCCTTTGGTAAGTATCACAGCTTGTAAACGCTTTCTGCAGCCAGCTAAGAGACCTTCAATTCTTGTTTGGCGGATTTTCGTCCACTCTTCCGTGCAAAAGGCTTCTAGTTCTTGGGCCGTCTTGCATGCACTGCTCTTTTGAGGTCTATCCACAGATTTTTGATGATGTTCAGATTGGGAGACTGTGAGGGCCATGGCTTGCACCTCTTGAGGTAGTCCACTGTGGATTTTGAGGTGTGCTTAGGATCATTATTCTGTTGTAGAAGCCATCCTCTTTTCATCTTCAGCTTTTTTTTTTTTACAGACGGTGTGATGTTTGCTTCCAGAATTTGCTGGTATTTAATTGAATTCATTCTTCCCTCTACCAGTGAAATGTTCCCTGTGCCACTGGCTGCAACACAAGCCCAAAGCATGATCGATCCACCCCCGTGCTTAACAGTTGGAGAGGTGCTCGTTTCATGAAATTCTGCACTCTTTTTTCTCCAAACATACCTTTGCTCATTGCAGCCAAAAAATTCTATTTTAACTTCATCAGTCCACAGGACTTATTTCCAAAATGCATCAGGCTTGTTTAGATGTTCCTTTGCAAACTTCTGATGCTGAATTTTGGGGTGAGGACGCAGGAAAGGTTTTCTTCTGATAACTCTTCCATGAAGTTCATTATTTGTGCAGGTGTCACTGCACAGTAGAACAGTGCACCACCACTCCAGAGTCTGCTAAATCTTCCTGAAGGTCTTTTGCAGTCAAATGGCGGTGTTGATTCGCCTTTCTAGCAATCCTATGAGCAGCTCCCTCGGAAAGTTTTCTTGGCCTTCCAGACCTCAACTTCCACCGTTCCTGTTAACTGTAATTTCTTAATTACATTATGAACTGAGGAAACGGCTACCTGGAAACGCTTTGCTATCTTCTTATAGCCTTCTCCTGCTTTGTGGGCATCATTTATTTTAATTTTCAGAGTGCTAGGCAGCTCCTTAAAGGAGCCCATGGCTGCTGATCGTTGGGACAAGGTTTGAGGAGTCAGGGTATTTATAAAGCTTATCAAGGATGTATACAAGTTCAATAAAACATCTATAGTCCTGTATTCAGATCTCATCATAACAAAAGCCAAATACCACTTACCTTCCAAACTGGTTACTGCGTAAGATGGGTGACTTTCAGCATTTTGTGTATAAGGATGACTGACTCTGAATATCATTACCCAGTTTTTTTAAAACCATATCAAGAAGGTTATGTTTTTCTCGTTTGTGGGCTGACATAAATAACATACTTTTCTATGACACATTCTGATATTTCTTATAATATAAGAGGTATTTCAGCCATTGATTCTAAGTTATCCATAGTCATACAGCTGAAAACAAGCCCTCTGGCTCAACTGGTTCATCATGAACAAGATGCCCCATCAAATCTAGCATTTGGCCCATAGCATTCTAAACCTTTCCTATCCACGTTCCTGCCCAAATGTCTTTTAAATGTTACGATACCTGCCTCAACACTACCTCTGGCAGCTCATTCCACATACGTAGCTCCCTTTGTGTAAAGAAAAAAAATTGCCCCTCCAGGTCCAATTATATCTTTACCCTCTTACCTTAAACCTATGCCCTCTAGTTCAATTCCCTAATCCTGGGAAAATGTCTAAGTGCATTCACCTTACCTCTGCCCTCAACTCACCCCACCCCCCATGACTTTATACACCTCTAAAAGATCACTTCAGTTCTCTAGCCTGCCCAATCTCTCACTATAACCCAGTATCTCCACTGGCAAGATCCTTATAAATCTCATCTGCACTCCTTCCAGTTTAGAGCTGATCAAAGAGTTCAGAACACGACCAGTACACATGTTCTAGTCTACACCAACAGTGTTAAGGACTTCAAGTTCCTAGGTGTGAAAATCACCAATAGCCTGTCCTGGCCCAAATGAAGACACAGCCAAGAAAGCTCACCAGTGTCTCTGCTTCCTCAGGAAGCCACAGAAATTCAGTGACGTTTAATAATTTTTACTGATGTGTAGTAGAACGCATTCTGACTTGGTATGGCAACTGTTCCGCACGTGACATTCTCTCTTCTCCCCTCTCCCATCAGGCAGATACCACCAAAACACTTACCACAAGGTTAAAGGACAGCTTCTATCCCACTGCTACAGACTCTTGAATGGACCCCTTAAGAAGGGACTCTTAGCCTCATGATTGACCTCATTATGATCTTGCACTTTATTGCCCCTCATCTTAACTCAATGCACTCTGGAAAAATTGATCTATATAAACAGTGTGCAAGACAACTTTTTCATTTTATCTTCGAAAGATTTAAAGATTCAAAGTTCAAAGTAAATTTATTATCAAAGTATATATAAATTATGCAACTTTTGAGATTTATCTGCTTACAGGCAGCCGCAACGCAGGAAACCTGAAAGAACCTAATTTAAAAAAAAGACCAGCACCCAATGTACAGCAAAAGAGAAAAACAACACAAATCATGCAAACAATAGAAGCAAGCAGCAGCATGCTGAACCAAATTGAGTCTACAGTCCTGAATCCCTGGAGCAACCAGATAGTCCATGAGCCAGGACCCCAGATTTGGGCCACCGGTACCATTGGGGGGGGGGGGGGAGAAGAGATAAGTCTCAGTGATTTTTGGCAAGGTACATCCCCCTAGTGATAGCATTGCAGCGGTGGTAGCTTTCCCCTTTGGAAGATCGCTGTGGACCAGGCTACTGAAGCCACAGTGAATAAAGACACACAGACTCCTGGAGGCACATCACGGTTCAGCCTGAATGCTGGAGCTATCAAGCGTTACTACTTAACAGCTGAGCACCGCAGTGCATTCCTGGGACAGTTAAAGGAGATGGTGCAAGGCAACAAATCAGAGCTTTGTCATGCAGAGCTACAGTGGCCAAGAATCCAGAAAGATGAGGAAGCAGTTTCAGCAGTGGTTAGCCTCATACATGAACCGGTCAACCCATTTGCAGAGAAGCTGGACCTCATTAGCATCTCTACAGCAAAGGCAGCCTCCAAGGACATTGCCTCTGACCTGATTAAGGCATCTGAGATTGGTGAGCAATGCTATGCAACCTTCAAGGATGAGAGACTGGAGGAAGACCCACCAGCAAAGAAATTCAATGACCCAATGAAAACCAACAAGCTGAAAACATTCAGTGATATGTGTAAGAAGAGAGAAGTGAAATCAAATGGGAGGGCGATCATCTTGAAAGCAAAAAGGTCTTTGGATGCATCATAGTGATGGCACAAGGGCGCAGTCTACCTGTGGAGGATATCCTTTCTCATCCTTTTGGACCATTGCCCTGGGCCCTGTCCACATCAGAAGGATTGCTGAGAAAGACAAATAAAGCCACAACCTTGCAGAAAAATGTAGCAGTAGAAGTCCAGCTCCCAGGAAACTCTGCTACAGTGGTTGATGGAATGAACTTGGTCCAAAGAGTGAAAGGTGATCAAGTTACTTTCAGAGATGTTGCCACAACATTTCTGGGTATGGCTCTGAGGGAAGGCAGTCAGAGTAGTAGAATAGATGTTGTGTTCAATACATACAAGGAGAACTCTATCAAGAATAGTGAAAGATCTCCATAGGGTAAAGAGACTGGCCATGAGTTGCAAGGTATTACAGGCACACGGATGGTGAGGCAGTGGAGGAGCTTCCTGACCAAAGTCAGTAACAAAAACAGTCTCATTTGCTTCATAGTCCATGAATGGAGGAAAGCTGCATACAGAGTAAAGCTACAGGAGAAGATTCTGTATGCAACTGTGAATGACAAATGTTACAGAATCACATCTCAAGACAATGAGGTGTCAGCTCTTCAGTGTCAACAAGAAGCAGATGGCCGCCTACTTCTCCATGCTGCCCATGCCACAAGAGAGGGATATCAATCTGTAATGATCTGCTCAGAAGACACAGATGTCTTTATCATGTCTTTAGCATTTTGTGACAAGATTGAGGCCCCATTGTTCCAGAAGTGTGGCATTAGAACCCGTACAAGGCTTGTAGACATCAGCAAAGTTGCTGCCACTGTTGGCACAGAGGTTTGTAGGGCTCTCATCGGGTTGCACGCATATACAGGATGTGACACTGTAAGTGCTTTTGCAGGCAAAGGGAAGACAAGTGCCCTAAAACTTCTGACCAGCAACAGGGAAACTCAGGGTACATTCTTAGAGTAGGGTCAGGAATGGGACCTCTCCCTAGAACTGATGGACAAACTGAAGGCATTTACATGTCTCTTGTATGCCCCAAAAGCATTGACCACCAAGGTCAGTGAGCTCAGGTATCCCCTTTTCTCTGCCAAAAAAAGGTGAAATTGCAAGTCATCAACTCCCACTATGCAAGGACTACTTAATAAAACGTGCACAGTGAGCCAACTACCAGGCTGGTATATGGAAAAGATGTTTGGAGAAGGACCTACAAGTGCCAAGCCCTGTTGGCAGAGGATGGAAGATAGAGAGAGAAGAGGAAGCTGAACGGTTGGTGGTGCACTAGATGGAAGGCCAGCCAGCACACGATGCCGTCCTGGATCTACTGGCCTGTAACTGTCCAAAAATATGTTCACTCCCAAGATGTATGTGTGTTGCAAAAGGCCTCAGGTGTACTGATGTGTAGACTGGCAGACTGTGAGAACCAGGCATCCACCTCAGAGAGTGTAGAAAGTTCAGATGAAGATGTGGAAGACTTGGAAAATTACTGATTATTAATAAGTTATGAAAGTATGGAAAACAAAGTATGCAAAGCAGTCTTTGATTAAATATTCATTTTACAACCAAATGGGGCCTAGGTTATGGCCGTGTGGAACCCTACATTTGAATTATTGTACTGTAATTCTATATGCTATGACAAAAGCTTAAGATTATTTTGATTTGATATGGAAAATATCATGACATTGATAAAACTCCAGAAATTGCTCCAAATGAGATTTTTTTTTTTACCTTTTGGGGGGTGAGGTAACATTTTCTGCTGTACTGATGTTAATATGGAATATATACAAAAAGTGATTATTTAAGTAATAAAGCTACTGGTGCAATGTTATCACATATTTTCTAACTCTAGAGATGTATACCTTGCCAAAAATCACTTTGAGCACTATTCCCCTCAGATGGTACTGACCAACCCTACTGGCTCACGGGCTACAAGTAGGCCCAAAGCCTCAGCCTCAAATTCATCAAATAGCAAGGCAAGCTGCTACAATGCTCGCAGACATGAAGCGTGTAGCAGCTGGAGTAGACTCACAGCTTCAACACCGCAAAGGGAGGAGTACACATTGCAGGAGAGCGAGCAAAACTGGCTCAACCATCACCTCCGGTCTTGACATCCCGTCTTTTCAGTCATTCTGGGCCAGCGTTTAAATTGTCCAAACACCGGATCATCACCTGCTGGGCCCCAGTGAAGGGTCTACACTTTGCCACTCAGTCTGAAGCCATTCTCGATCTCTTCAAATTGGCTCAATGCTTAGAGTGATCCACCCACTAACGCACCAAAACTTCTCTGCCTCAACTCTTAAAATCGCTCGCTCCAATTGCATCTCTGAAATGGCTTCAAACATGTTGCACCCTGACTGTGCAACACATCAATACGGCTCCTCATCCCTCAAATCAGCCTCATCTCCTCATTACACAATTTACCTCAAAAAAAGTATTTTTATTAATGTTTTTGGTCGTATTTCTTGCCTTCTGAACTACCAGTAACCTGTCGCACAATTTCAGTAGTGCCATCTTAAACCAGAATATCTTGGTACATGTAACAATAATAAACCAATAAATAACAACTTTCCTGTAGCATGGTGACAAAAACTGAACAGAGTACTCCAGATGCAGCTTCACTATCATCTTGTACAATTGCAACATGCCCTCTGAATTTTTATACTCAGTGCCATGACTGATAAAGGCCAGTGTGCCAAAAGCTTTCTTCATCACTGTGTACCTGTGACTCCACTTTCAGGGAATCACATACTTCTTGAACTTCAAGGTCCCCCTGTTCTATATCACAGTCTAGGGCCCTGCTGTTCACTATAAAAATTCTACCTCATTTTGGTTTTCCCAGACGCAACATCCCATACTAAACTGAACTAAAATGATTAAGCTGATCAAAATCCTCTCCCAATTTTTGATAACTTCCTTCACTGACAACTACTCTAGTGTCACCTGCAAACTTACTAACCATGCCTTGCAGATACCTGATCAAATTGTTAATATAGATGACAAACAACAATAGGCCAGGTACCGACCCATGAGGTACACCACTCGTCATGGGCTTCCAGTTTGAGAAGAACCTTCATCACTCTTGCTTCCATCCATCAAGCCAACTGCATATCAAATTAGTCAGCTCTCCCTGCATTCCATGTCATCTAATCTTCCAAAAGAGCTCATTAAACCTTATTAAAGGCCCTACTGAAGTCCACATAGCCTATATCTACCACATCGACTGTGCAGCCCTCACTGAAGTTCTTGGAGATGTCATCAATCAGGGTCTTCATACATGATCTCCCATGCACAAAATATGTTCCCCAACCCTAATCAAGCCTTCTTTAAAGAGACATGTACATCTTATTCTTTAGAATTCTCTCTAGTAACTTACCAACCAGATGTTAGACTGACTGGTCTATAGTACCCAGGATTTTTTTTTTTGCATCTCTTCTTCAATAAAGGTACAATAGTCACTACCCTCCAGTCTACTGGCACCTCACCCATGATATACGATGATGCAAGTATCTCAGCCTGGGCCCACACAATTTGATTTCTTGTCTCTCAAATGTTCTTGGATGTACCTGGTTGGGCCCTGGAGATTTGTCTACCTTCATATATTTTAAGGTATCCAGTACCTCCTCTACTGTAGTGCAGACTATACCCAAGACTTCCTCATTAATTTCCCCTAATTTTGAAGTCTTCATGTCTTTCTCCACTGAGAAAAGAGGAGAAATATTCATTAAGGATCTTACCCGCCCCCTGCAACTCCATACAAATATACTTTTGTGTTTGTGTGATTTTATTCTCAATCCAGTTACTCTTTTCCCCTTAATAAAGAGAATAAAGAAAAGATATACATAAAAAATTATTGAAGAAAAGACAGCTATAAGGAATACAGAAAAACTGGTAACGATGTTAACTGTAGAGCATATGAAAATATGAAAGCTATAATCAAGCGGGAAATTTGGATTGCCAAAAGGAAGATTGAGAAGGATATTGCTGATGTTGCTAAGACTGACCCTAAGAGACTGTTTCAATACTTCAGTAGTAAACAAGCAGGAAGTTTAGTGCATTAGGAATAATAGTGGTGTTAAATTATGCAGAGAAGGATATAGTGGATATTCTTATATTTTGCTAAAGTATTCACCTGTGAAGATATTAGCAATATGCCAGTAAGTGTGAAGAAAAATAAGGGTGCTTTAATTGACTTAGAAGGTGAGGTCCTGCTTCAGATGAAAATGTTGAAGTTAATAAATCTCCAGGACCAGACAACATATATCCAAGGTACTTAGAGGACTGTAATTATATACATAAATCTCTAACATGTATTTTTCAAAAGTAATTGAAGTCTAGTGAAATTCCCAAGGACTGGAAATGGGTTAAAGTTGTCCCACAGTACAAGAGTGACCACGTTGATACTGGTAACTACAGACCAATAAACTTAACGTATATCACAGCTAAGTTAATGGAAACAATAATAAAGAAAGAATAGGCAGGAAAGAACAGACATGCTAGCAGAAAAGGGAAACCGTGTTTTACTAATATGCTGGAGTTCAATGAAGAGGCAACTATAATTTATGATAACAATAGAGCAATTGATATCATTTACTTGGACTTTCAGGAAGCTTTTGTCAAGGTTCCTCACCAGAGCCTAATAATCGAATTACAGGAGGTAGGCGTTCAGGTTAAGGTGTGTAAATGGGTGAAGAATTGGCTCAAAAACAAAAAAAATTGTTATGGTAAGAGAATCATTTTCACACCTAGATGTTTTTAAAAGTGGGGTTCTACAGGGATCAGTTTTTGGGCCGCCGCTGTTTGTAATTTACATTAATGATTTGGATAAGCACATAACAAGCTAGTAATGTTTGCCGATAACACAAAATTAGGAGGAAAGGGTTGATAACATTCAGGCAGCAGAATCAATAGTTAATCTAAACAAAAACCAGATGTGGGCAGCTAAACGGCAGAAGAAATTTAATGCAAGTAAACGTGAAGTATTACATATAATATAGGTAGAAATATTAGATACAAATAACAATATGGGGTCTTCAGTTAGAAAGTGCACTGCATGAGAAAGATTTAAGCGTCCTGGTAGATTCATCACTATCAACATCTAGGCGATGCACAGAAGTAATTAGGAAGGCTAACAGAATGTTGGGCTATACAATATGCTCAGTGGAGTTCAAGTTAAGAGACATTCTCCTTAAGCCCACACCTTGAAAACTATGTATAATTTTGGTTTCCATATTGTGAAAGGGATGTGAAAGCACTGGAGAGAGTCCAGAGAAGGGTGACTAGACTCATTCTAGGACAGAAGGGTATGAGCTATGAAGAAAGATTGAAATAATTAAATCTTTTAGCCAAAGTAGACGTCGAATGAGAGGAGACGTGATAGAAAGGTATAAGTAAAGTGGATGCCAGCACCTACTTCAAAATTATTCCATTATCGAAGACACACATGGAGACCGGTTAAAGGGAGATTGCAGAGTAACATTAGGAAGTGTATTTTTACACAGTGAAATGTGGAAGCATGGAACAAACTACCTAGTTTGGTTGAGAGTAGTACCTTAGAGACTTCCAAATCTAAACTCGATAGTTACTTCAACACACCATGTGAACAGGAATTTGGCAAGATTTGTTGGGCCGAATGGCCTGTCCTTGTCAAAAACTTCATAATGTTCTAATACACTTATAAAATCTTTTTGGTTCCCATCAGTCCCATTCCTGCATCTAGTTCCCTGCAATCTACTTTCTTCCTTATATCCATCAATTCCACCCTAATACACAAGAGACAATTTACTACAGCCATTCAACACACCTATCAGAATGTTTTTGGTGGAAAGCCAAGCCTGAGAGGAGGTCAAGGTCCTTCCAGGTCACAGAGAGAACATGCAAACTCCACACAGGCAGCAATAGTGAAAAATGAACACAGGTCATCAGAACTGTGTGTCAGTAGCCTTACCAAGAAATGGTAGGCTACATGCCATTTCCTGTCTCATGGGATAGCCTGATAACCACAGCAGGAATTTACATAGTGGCCACTTTATTAGGTACACCTGTTTGTTAACGCAAATATCTGATCAGCCAACCTTGTGGAAGCAACTCAATGCATAAACACATGCAGGCATGGTCAAGAGGTTCAGTGGTTGTTCAAACTAAACATCAGAATGGGGAAAAAATGTGATCAAAGTGACTTACTGTGGAACACTGATCTCTGATCTCCTGGGATTTTTATGCATAACAGTTTCTACATTTTACAGAGAATGGTGCGAAAAGACAAAAAAAAAAACAGCAAGAGCAGCAGTTCTGTGGGTAAAAATGCCTTGTTAACGAGAGAGGTCAGAGAAGAATGACAAGCTGATAGGAATGCAACAGCACTCAAATAACCACGCATTACAACAGTGGCGTGCAGTAAAGCATCTCTGAATCCACAATACATTAAACCTGTGGGCCACAGCAGAAGACTACACCAGGTTCCACTCCTGTAATAAAGTGGCCACTGAGTGTAAAGAAACATAGAAAATAGGTGGAGTAGGCCATTCGGCCCTTCGAGCCTGCACCGCCATTCAGTATGATCATGGCTGATCATCCAACTCACAACCCTGTACCTGCCTTCTCTCCATACCCCTGATCCCTTTAGCCACAAAGGCCATATCTAACTCCCTCTTAAATATAGCCAATGAACCTGCTTCAACTGTTTCCTGTGGCAGAGAATTCCACAGATTCACCACTCTCTGTGTGAAGAAGTTTTTCCTCATCTCAGTCCTAAAAGGCTTCCCCTTTATCCTTAAACTATGACCCCTCGTTCTGGACTTCCCCAACATCGGGAACAATCTTCCTGCATCTAGCCTGTCCAACCCCTTTAGAATTTTATATGTTTCAATCAGATCCCCCATGAATCTTCTAAATTCCAGAGAGTATAAGCCTAGCCGATCCAGCCTTTCATCATATGGAAGTCCTGCCATCCCAGGAATCAATCTGGTGAACCTTCTTTGTACTCCCTCTATGGCAAGAATGTCCTTCCTCAGATTAGGGGACCAAAACTGCACACAATACTCCAGGTGTGGTCTCACCAAGGCCTTGTACAACTGCAGTAGTACCTCCCTGCTCCTGTACTCGAATCCTCTTGCTATGAATGCCAGCATACCATTCGCCTTTTTCACCGCCTGCTGTACCTGCATGCCCACTTTCAATGACTGGTGTATAATGACACCCATGTCTCGTTGCACCTCCCCTTTTCCTAATTGGCCACCATTCAGATAATAATCTGTTTTCCTGTTCTTGCCACCAAAGTGGATAACCTCACATTTATCCACATTAAATTGCATCTGCCATGAATTTGCCCACTGACCTAACCTATCCAAGTCACCCTGCATCCACTTAGTATCCTCCTCACAGCTAACATTGCCGTCCAGCTTTGTGTCATCTGCAAACTTGGAGATGCTGCATTTAATTCCCTCATCTAAGTTATTAATATATATTGTAAACAATTGGGGCCCCAGCACTGAGCCTTGCGGTACCCCACTCATCACTGCCTGCGATTCTGAAAAGGTCCCATTTATTCCCATTCTTTGCTTCCTGTCTGCTAACCAATTCTCTACCCACATCAATACCATACCCCCAATACCGTGTGCTTTAAGGTTGCACACTAATCTCCTGAAGAACTGAAAGAGTTTTGACCGAAAACACACGAGAATTCTTCCCCATTTCCACTCGAAACATGTTGTTTTATCCACTGACTTCCTCCAGCAGATTGTTATATCACAAGTCACGTGAACAGCATCATCTAGTGTGCAATGCCTCAAATAACCCCCAATATGATAATTCCTTTCCCTTTCTAATTACTGCCAAGGCTAAAATGTTCATATAAGCTCTTTTTATTAGTCTGCTTAGCATTATTTACTTTTTTGTTGAAAAATAGAATTAACTTACTTTGAAGTTTGTCAAGTAATTTTGATCGTGAAGCTGTCCCTTTTCCTTCCCACTCTGCCTTTGCTCTTAGGTCATCTGTATGACTGCACATGAGATACCTGTAGTATTAGAAATTATCTATAAGCAACCATATAGGGAATCATAACTGATAAAACAAAAGAATGCCACAAGAATTTGAAGCAACATTGAATTCTGCTAATGGAGTAAGATTCTCTTGTGTATCAGAAGCATTGTACAAGTACTGATAATGTAATTGATCTAGAAGCAGGTATCACATTTTTAACCTGACCCTAGCAGACATAAATATCACTTACAGGAATGGATTTTTACAAAATCAGGTTGTGTACTTACCTACGAGTCCAGCAGAGATTCTCAATCTATTCTACCCTCAGCATTATTTCGAACACTTGGTTTTTACAGAAAAGTGTGGGTGGGAGAGATCAATCTGGTTATCTGTTTGTTCAAATATCAAATTCAGAAGTACTGACAACTATCAGAACACATCTCATTTTAAGAGAAAAAGTAGAAAACTAAATGGGTCTTCCCTTGAGCAGTGAGATGGAAAACTCTACAAATGAGCAAAAAGAGACATCAAAATTAGTGACATCTTTCTTTGAGGCTCTGATAAAGGGTCTTTGCTTAAACATTAACTCTATTTCTCTTTCCAGTAATGCTGCCTGACCAGCATTATTCCCAGTATCTTGATCTGATGCTTAATGTATATTTTATTTTTGCCATTAATGTAGTAAATGGAACCATAAGAAAATATTTCAGGTGACTTCAAATTATCAGGCGAACATGGTGGGTCACATCTCAAATAGGAGATAGTTATTCTAATGACGATGTCATGACATTTTTCCCTCAATGACAAAAAAAAAAACAAGAGCTAGACATTGGCTAAGAAGTAGAGGGTGGGGGTGGAGAGAGGGTGGTGCACACTTCTGTTTACATCAACAGTACTGAGGTAAAGAGGGCTGAGAGTTTCAAGCTGAGGAGTGACTATCACCCATAGATTGTCCTGAACCAACCATGTTGTTGAGCTGCAGTGAAGCTCATCAATGCTTCTACTTTGTCAGAAAGTTTAAGACATTGGGTGTGTCCCCTTTGACTTCCACCAATTTTTATCAACCACAGAAAGCAGCTTACATCATAACTTGGCATGACAGCTGCTCTGCCTGTGACTGCAAACATCTGCAGAGCTGTGGACACAGCTCATTAAGTGTAATAACAAGGTAGAGTAAACAGAAAGAGATCGACTTCACTTAGCAATCAAAAGGCAGGAATATAGATTTGAATAAATCAGTTAACTAGGCGCCATGGTGGGATAGCAGTTAGCGTAATGCTATTACAGCTTGGGCCATTCCAGAGTTCAACTCCAGTGCCATTCTGTAATGAGTCTCTGTACATCCTCCCCACAGAATGAGTGGGTTTTCTCCAGGTCCTCAGGTTTCTTCCGAGAGTCCAAAGACATACCAGATAAATTAACTGGTCATTGTAAATTGTCCTGTGATTAGGTTAGGGTTAATCAGATTTGTTGGGGTTGCTGGGGCAACATCGCTCTAAGGGCCAGAAGGGCTGTAATACTAAATAAATAAAGTCTGCCTTTCATGGGCTCTGTTTAGACAACTCGCTGTCTCAGTAAAGCAGCCAGCATAATCAAAAACCCCATCCACCCCAGATGTTCTCTCTTCTCCCTCTCCCATCAGGAAGAAGATATAAAAGCCTTTAAACATGTACCACCATGCTCAAGGGCAGAGTCTACCTATTATAAAACTATTAAACACTTTCTTATTAGGCTAAGATGGAGCTTGGCTTTACAACAGACCTAATTATGATCTTGCACCTTATTGTCTCTGTAACCATAACACTATTTTGCATTGTTTTGCTTTCCCTTATTCTACCTCAATGCATTGTTGTAATTAACTGATTTGCATGAACAGTAAGCAGGACAAAACAGTAGCAGAGTAGCTGACAGGCAGGAGGCAGCAAGTAGGAAAAAAGGGGCTTTCTCTGGTTGGCTGTCGGTGACCAGTGGTGTTCCTCAGGGGTCAGTAAAGGACTGCTCCTTTTCATTGTTTGTCAGTGATTTAGATAATGGAATTGATGGTTTTGTGGCAAAGTTTGCAGAAGAAGCAAAGATAAGTAGAGGAATAGATAGCCCTGAGGAAGCAATGCAACAGCAGGAGTTCGACAAATTGGAAGAATGGGCAAAAGAGTAGCAGATGGAATACAGTCTTGGGAAATGTATGATAATACATTTTGGTAAAAGAAACAATAGTGCGGACTATTATCTAAATAGGAAGAAGGTTCAAACATCAGAGGTGCAGAGGGACTTAGCAGTCCTCGTACAAGAGTCCCAGAAGGTTAATTTACAGATTGAGTCTGTGGTAAAAGCGGCAAATGCAAAGTTAGCTTTTATTTCAAGAGGAAAAGAATATAAAAGCAAGGAGATAATGCTGAGCCTTTTTGGGTCCCATATCTCAGAAAGGATGTGTTGTCATTGGAGAGTCCAGGGGAAGTTCACAAGGATGATTCCAGGAATGAAAGGGTTAACATATGAGGAGCATTTGGCAGCTTTGGGCCTGTACTCACTGGAATTTAGAAGTGTGTGTGGGAATCTCATTGAAAGCTACCGAATGTTGAAAGGACTAGATAGGGTGGACGTGGAGAGAACGTTTCCTATGGTGGGGGTATGCAGAACTAGAAGGGCACAGCCTCAAAACAGAACAGAGGTAGGGAGGATTTTTTTTAAGCCAGAGGGTAGTAAATCTGTAGAATGTTCTGTCACAAACTGTGGTGGAGGCCATGCGTATATTTAAAGCAGAAGTTGATCGTTTCTTGATCAGTCAGGGCATCAAAGGATATGGTGAGAAGGCATGTGTATGGGGTTGAGTGGGATCTGGGATGGCAGCGCAGACTCGATAAACCGAATGGCCTAGTTCTGCTCTTATGTTTTATGGTCTTATAGACAAGTTTTTCACTATACTTTGGTACACGTGACAATAAGACGACCAATTTACATCCCAGCAGTTATGCAAGAACTATTTTTAGACATTACAATACATCTTAAAGACATCTAATTATCCTTTGTCTTTTGACCAGAATCTCAAATTTCGCAGCTTAACCCTAGAAAATGAATGAGCGAAGGTGGTTAACTGTTACAGTTAAAAGGTAGGTTGTATCAAAAATCTTCAAATATTTATCTAAGTACTTTTGAAATGTGATGAGGGTGCTCCACCCCCAGAGGCAGTGAGCTCCAGAACCTCTGGCCAAAAAAAAATTTCCTCATTGCTTCTCTAATACCTCAACTCATTAATTTAAATCTACAACTCCGCTGTTTGATTGCTTAGTGAAATAAATCTTTTTAGTTACCCTACTTTGGATCCTATGTTTTTACATTTTTGATTAACTTGTCATGTGAAATCTTATCAAAATCATTAATATCCATGTTGACTACTTGCTACATCCTCAAAAATTTCAATCAATTTAGTCATACACAAATCCATATTGGCTATGTCTGATTAAAAGCAACCCTGATGTTTCAGCTTCACCATATGAAGATAGGAAAGTTACAAAACTTACTGTTCTTCACATTAAAATTAATGAATATGGGTAAGAATTTAAGGGTGGGATTAAAAACATGACAGGGTTTTAAATAATATTTTGAAGCCATGGGACAGCCACTAATAATAGGAGAACATTGCAAATTTGTCACTGAGACCAACATCACTTATACCAACCAGAAGAGACCATTGTAGAGCTCCACTCTGGGGTGAGACTATCCCAATGCATCCAAAAAAACACAACTCACAGTTGTGCAAGAAACTTTCAACATTTTCAGATGAAGATTCTCAGTTCAACTCTCCTACATACCCACTAAGAATGTGTATTCGCTCTGTGTTGTACTTCAAAGGAGTCAGTTCACAACGCAGAACCTGAAGGGCTTCTAAAACCTTGCCATCTTCCAGATATTCTAAGTACTTCTGCTGCAACAGTAAGAACTTCATTTTCTGAAAGAAAACAAAGACATGAAAAAATAAAGATCAGATATTTCACAATTTACCACTTGTAAATTCAAATTAGTGAACTTTGATTTCTTAGCCACACAGGAAAAAGTAATATGGTCCATTCAAGTCTATGTGGTCCATCAGTTTACCTAATAACCTGTTCCTTCATCTGTGTATGAACAACTTCCTGATTCTCCTACCTACTAATAATAGAGCGCAATTTACAGAAGCCAACTAATCTAAAACTCAGCACATGTTTATGATGTGGGAGGTTATTAAAATTCCCTGGAGAAATCCAGGCAGTCACAAGAAAAACTTGCACTCCATTCAGAAAGTACCCAATATCAGATTTCGAACCACAATGCCAGACTGAGACAACTGCACCAAATGGAGCACCACTGTGCCGCCAAAAGCTAAATTCCAAGGATGAAATCAACTCTTGCAGATATCACTCTTTGCAGATTAAAAAAAAATTTTTTTTTGAAGGTAAAGTATTGTAATAACAAGAATATTCAACTATTTTAACTCAGTGGTTCATTTTTATCGTAACTTAATGTCACTCCATCAAAATTCTGACACTATGTATCACCATCAAATCAAGGACACATTATACCATTAGTCAAAATATATACAATTAGGTCACAAGACCGTAAGACATAGGAGCAGAATCAGGCCACTCGGCCCATTGAGTCCATCATGGCTAACTACCCCTCTCGATCTCATTCTCCTGTCTTCTCCCTGTAACCTTTGATGCCCTTACTAACCAAGGACCTATCAACCTCTACTTTAAATATAATCAATGACTTGGGTTCCACAGCCATCCATGGTAATAAATTTCACAGACTCACCACCCTCTGGCTAATAAAGAAATCCCTTCTCAACTTTGTTCAAAATGGACACCCCCCTATTCTGAGGCTGCGCCCTCTGGCCCTACACTCACCTACTATAGGAAATATCCTCTCCATATCTACTCTGTCTAGGCCTTTCAATATTTGATCAGTTTCAATAAGATTCACCCTCATTCTTCTGAACTCCATAAGGTACAGGCGAAGAGCTATTAAATGGCCCTCATACATTAACCCTTTCAATCCTGGAATCAATCTCGTGAAGCTCCTCTGGACCCTCTCCAATGCCAGCACATCTTTTCTTAGATAAGGGGCCCAAAGATGCTCACAATACTCCAAGTATGGTCTGACCAATGCCTTATAAAGACTCACCATTACACTCTTGCTGTTATATTCCAGTCCTCTTGAGATTAATGTAACTTAGTAGTTGCCTTCCTTACCACCGACACAACCTGCAAGTTAACCTTTAGGAAATCCTGCATGATGACTCCCAAGTCCCTCTGCACTTCCGGTTTTTGAATTTTCTCCCCGTTTAGAAAATAATCCACATCTTTATTCTTTCTACCAAAGTACATGACCATACACTTCCCTATATTATATTCCATCTGCCACTTTCTTGCCCATTCTCCCATCTAAGTCTTTTGCAGACCCCCTGCTTCTTCAACACTACCTGTCCCTTCACATATCTTTATATCATCTGCAAACTTGGCCACAAGGCCATCAATTCTATCATCCAAATCATTGACATATTATGTGAAGAAGTGGTCCGAACACTGACCCCTGCGTAACACTACTGATTACCAGCAGCCAACCAGAAAAGGCCCCCCTTTTCCCCAACTCTTTGTCTCCGGCCAGTCAGCCAATCTTCTACCCATGGTAGTATCCTTCCTATAATAGCATAGGCTCTTGTTTTGTTAAGCAGCCTCATGTACAGCACCTTGTCAAGGGCCTTCTGAATATTTAAGTAAATAATATCCACTGGCTCTTTGTCTATCCTGCCCAACATTTCTTCAAACAATTCCAACAGATTGTCCGGCAAGATTTCCCATTAAGGAAATCACGCTGACTTTGGCCTATTTTATTCCGCACCTCCAAGAACCCTGAAACCTTATAATAAGACTCCAACAACTTCCCAACCACTGAAGTTAGGCTATCTAGTCTTTAATTTCCTTTTTTCTGCCCCTCTCCCTTCTTAAAGTGTGGAGTGACATCTGCAATTTTCCAGACCTCTGGAACCACTCCAGAATCCAGTGATGCTTATAAGATCATTATTAATGCCTCCACAATCCCTTCAACTATCTCTTTTAGAATGCTGGGATGTAGTTCATGTAACTTACCTACATTCAGACTTATCAGCTTCCCAAACACCTTCTCCTTAGTAATACAACTACACTCACTTCTGCCCCCTACTATTCTAGAGTTTCTGGCATACTGCTAGTGAAAACTGACACATGATACATATTCACATTTTTCTGCCATTTCTTCGTCCCCCATCACTACCTCTCCAGTGTCATTTCCAATGGTCAAATATTTACCCTCACCTCTTTCACTCTTTCTACTGCATATATGAAAAAAATTGGTATCCTCTGATATTTTTGGCTAGCTACCTTCATATTTAATCTTTATTCTCATGATTTTTTTTACTTTTTACTTTTGCTTTTTAAGTTTCCCAATTCTCTAATTTCCCACTAATTTTTGCATATATGTATATGCTTTCTTTTGCTTTTACTCTGCCTTGAAAAAGTATTCAGCCCCCCCACAACTAATTACACATTTTACTGTCTTATTTTCTAAACTTAAAATATACTGAAGTAGGATTTATTGAGCTAATATACAAAACATTGCACATCATATCAAATCAAAAGAAAAATTCCAAAACCTGTCAACAATTAACTAAAAATTAAAAACCAAAATTGTGAGGTTGAAAGTATTATTCCCCTTTGTAATTACTACACTAACTTTCCTCAGGTGCATTATTACCTTAACAATCTACCCAATTTGTTGATGTAGAAAACTGGAAGATCAACTGTTTTCAATGAATTAATAAGAATAAATAGTCCCTCTCTAAGGTCTGACAATATTGGTAGATTTTCAACAGACCAAACCAAAATGAAGACGTCCAAGACAAGTCAGGGAAATGATAATAGAGAAGCATAGATCTGAGGAAGGGTACGAGACCATCTCAAAGGCACTGAACATACCTCAGAGCTCAGTGCAGTCCATCATGAAACAGTGGAAAAAATATGAAACCATAGCCACACTGCCTAGGTCAGGCTGTCCCTCTGAGTGAGCAGAAGTTGAGTGACTACAACTGGAGATGAAGTTCATGGCTCCACAATCTCTAAGGCCTTGCACAAAAAAAGGGAATTTATGGTAGTGAGACAAGAAAGAAACCCTGGCTTAAAAAAAAATGTCCTTCCCCCGTAAAGACTTTGCAAAGCATCATTTAGAAGATACTGTAAAGATGCAGAAGAAGGTCTTGTGGTCAGATGAGACTAAAGTGGAATTTTTTAGCCTCAATACTGAGTGGTACGTGGTGTAAATCCAGTATGCACATCAGCCAGGTAACACATACCTACAGTAAAGCATGGTGGAACTAGCATCATGTTATGGAGATGCTTTTTAGCAGCACGGACTGGAAATCTGGTCAGGGTTGATGGGAAAATGAAAGCTGCTAAATACAGAAAGATCCTGGATAAAGAACTGCTAGCCTCAGCCAAAAATCTTAACTTGGGAAGGAAATTTGTCTTTCAGCAGAACAACGACCCTAAGTACACTGCCAGAGCAACCATGGAGTGGCTTCAAATGAGGAAAATTGATGCCCTTGAGTGGCCCAGAGTCCTGACCTTAATCTGATCGAACATTTCTGGCAAGACCTCAAGATTGCTGCTCCCCAACTGGCACAGTTTGAGTAATTTTGCAAGAAGTGCCAAATCTTGCTCCATCATGTAGTGCAAAGCTAATAGACTTAACCAACAAAGTACTGAGCAAAGGGGTTGAATACATTTGTAACTACAGACATTTCAGTTTTTGAATTTTTAGTTTTCATGCTTTACAATTTTCCCTGCTTCTAGGGCTCTACTGTGAAAAGGGGAGGATGTGATTCACAAATAAAAATTTTCAGTTAAACTGATCAAAATCCCTGGTTGCAATACTCATTTATGTGACAAAGGTTTGGGGGTCTGAATATTTATACAAGGCACTATATGCTATCTTTGACTTCCCTTGTCAGTCAGTTGTCTCATCCTCCCTTTAGAATACTTCCATCTCTGTGACATCGCTATCCTGTGTTTTCTGAATTGCCCCCAGAAACTCTAGCCATTGCTGCTTTATCTTCATCCCTGCAAGTAACTCCTTCCAATCAAGTTTAGCCAGCTGTTCTCTCATGCCTTTGTAATTCTCTCTACTCTACTGTAATATTGATACATCTGACTTTATCCGTATCCCAAAGGTTCCTTTACCTTAAGCCCCCTAATCAAATCTGGTTCATTACACAACACCCAATCCAGAATTGCCTTTCCATTAGTGGGCCCAACCACAGGCTGTTCTAAAAAGCTATCTCATACACATTCTACAAATCGCCTCTCTTGGGATCCAGCACCAACCTGATTTCCCATCTATCTGCATACTGAAATCCCCCATGACTATTGTAACATTGCCCTTATTACATGCCAATTCTAGTTTCCACTGAGATTTATACCTCATATCTTGGCTACTATATGGGGGCCCTATGTATAACTTCCATCAGGGTCTTTTTACCCTTGCAATTTCTTAACTCTACCCACAAGGATTCTACATCTTCTGATCCTATGTCACCTCTTTCTTTTTCTCTAAGGATTTAATTTCATTTTTTTAAACCAACAAAGCCACTACAGTCTGTCCTTTTGTTATAACGTGTATCCTTGGATGTTAAGCTTTCAACTATGATCTTCTTTCAGCCACGTCTCAGTAATGCCCACAATGTCATACCTGCCCATCTCAAGATTCAAGATTCAAAAAACTTTATTGTCATTCTAACCATACATCTGCTCTGCAGGTCAGAACGAGACAGCGTTTCCCAGGAGCAGTGCAATCATAACAAGTGCAACACTAAATAATAAACATAACAATAAATAGTAAAACACAACAGCCACATGTCAGTTAAAATCAAGTTATAAGTGCCCAGTGCAAGTTAAAAGTGTCCAAAGCAGAGTCAGGTAGAGCAGCTATTTAGCAGTCTGACTACCTGTGGGAGGAAGTTGTTTAGTAGCCTTGTGGTTTTAGTTTTGATGGTCCTGTAACATTTGCCTGATGGCAGAAGAACAAACAGTTCATAGAGAGGGTGTGAGGGGTCTTTAATGATGTATCGTGTCTTCTGGAGGCATAGATTCTGAAAGAGGTCTTGGACAGAAGGTAGGGAGACCCCAATAATCTTCTCTGCTCCCCTAACCACCCTCTGCAAGGCTCTTTTGTCGACAGCACTGCAGCTGGAGTAACAGGTTGTGATGCAAAAGGTCAGCACACTCTCAACCACGCCTCTGTAGAATGTAGTTAAGATGTTAGTGGGGAGTGATGCTTGTTTAAGCTTCCTCAGAAAGTCCAATCTCTGCTGGGCCTGCTTCACAATCACAGTGGTGTTCCTGGACCAGGTGAGATTGTCTGAGATCTGCACCCCAGGAACTTGATGTTTTCCACTCTCTCCACTGTGGAGCCACTGATGCTGAGGGGTGTGTGCTCAGGCTGAGACCATCTGAAATTGACAATCATCTCCTTGGTTTTGGTGACATTAAGCATCAAGTTGTTATCACTGCACCAGCTCTCTAGGTGTTTGACCTCCTCCTTGTACATTGTTTCATCATTTTTGCTGATGAGCCCCACCACTGTGGCATCATCTGCAAATTTAATGATCAGGTTCTCCTTGAATCTGGCTGCACAGTCATGTGTTAGCAGTGTAAAAACAGCAATGGGCTAAGCACACAGCCTTGTGGGGATCCAGTGCTCAGTGTGATGGAGTCAGAGATGTTCCTGCCAACACGGACTGACTGTGGTCCCTCTGTCAAGAAATCCAGAATCCAGCGACACATGGCAGTGTTAAGGCAAAGCAGCGACAGTTTCTCCACCAGTCTCTGCAGGATGATGGTATTGAACGCTGCACTGAAATCAATGTACAGGATTCTAACTGCACTATGAAATCATCTACCTTATTTAATATACTGCGTGCATTCAAATATCACTGAGAATAGAGAGGCAGCTAACTTCAATACCAACTATGCCGTTCTAAGCCCATTCACTCCAGCTCCCATCCCCCGCCAATTTAGCCTAATCCCTTCCCAGCTCTAGAAAACACACCCGCAAAAATATTTGTGCCCCTCAGGTTCAGAAGTAACGCCTCCTTTTTGAACAAGTCATACCTTCCCCAGAAGAGATCCCAATGATCTAGAGATCTTAAAACCCTGCTCCATGCACCACTTCCTCAATCTATGCTGTACAGTATTCCATTAATGGCTAATGGCAACCATCATTATGTCAACAATGTAAAAGAACTTGATGCCTGGTAGAGCTCCTAGCTTTAGGACTAGAGATATATTACCGTCATATGGATGACAATGACTCAGAAGCTTAATCAGAATCCAGAAATACAAGAACAAGTTCTACTGAGAGTTCATGATAAAAACAAATGGAAAGACAGGCAAGTTGTGTAGAGAGAGATAAGAATTGACATTTGTGACTTACTGGCCTTCTTCAAAGCTGTGAGAAATTTAGAAATAGGCAAGTTTATACTGTACTTGCAGAGAAATGAGAAGTTTCCAGCAGTAGCTGAGTTCTGTATTTCAATTCCAGGTTTCCTTTTCTCTCCTGCCTCAATTTATACATCATCCAGACAAATAAACTGCCATTAACAAGCCTTCAGTTCCCAGTCTACACAATGTCATCCATCTTCTCTTGGTCCAACGCTATTACAGACAACTCCTATTTTCTCACCTCCTCTAACTATTCTGCATTAAAATGGACGTGGTAACAAAGACTAAAGAAGACAGAATGGTATATGTTGTAAACACGTGAAATTCTGGAGATGCTGGAAATCTAAAGCAACAAAATGTTGGAGGAACTCAGCAAGTCAGACGGCATCTATAGATATGAATAAACAGCTGACGTTTTGGGTCGAGACCCTTCTTCAGGACTGGAAAGGAAGATGGGAAGACGCCAGAATAAATAGGTCAAGGGAAGAGGAGGAGGATAACTAGGTGATAGGTGAAACCAGGTGAATAGGGAAGATAAAGGGTTAGAGAGCAAGTAATCTAAAAGGAGAGTGGACTCAGTTGAAAGGGAAGGGGAGGCTGGAGGAGGTGCTAGGTAGGTGAGAAGAGGCAAGAGGCCAGTGGGGAATAGAAGAGAGAGGGGAGGGATTATTTTTAAACCAGAAGGAGAAATCAATATTCCTGTCATTGGGTTGGAGGCTACTCAGATGGAATATAAGGTGCTGCTCCTCCACCCTGAGGGTGGCCTTGGCTTGACACAAGAGGAGGCCATGGACCGAAGTCAGAGCAGGAATAGGAATTGGAATTAAAATGTTTGGCCTCCAGTAAGTTCCCCTTTTGGCAGGTAGAGTGGAGGAGCTCAACAAAGTGGTCCCTCAATTTACAACGGGCCTCAACAATAGGTGGCATGGTAGCTTAGTGGTTAGCACAACACTTTACAGTACCTGGGTTCAATTCCCTCCGTTGCCTGTAAGGAGTTTATATGTTCTGCCCGTGACTGTGTGGGAAGAATGATGTCCAAAGACATACTGGTTGGTAGGGTAATTGGTCAGTAAATTGTCCTGTGATTACGCTGGGGTTGAATCAGAGGATCGGTGGGTGACATGGCCTGAGGGGCCGGAGGGACCTATTCCGCAATGTATGGAGAAGGCTGGTAGCATAGTAGTTAGCACAATGTTTTACAGTACCAGTGGCCTGGATTCAATTTCCACCAATGCCTGTACAGAGTTTATACGTTCTCCCTGTGACTGCGTGGGTTTCCTCCGGGTGCTTCAGTTTCTTCCCACAGGTAGGTTAACTGGGCATTGTAAATTGTTCCATGATTAGGCTAGGATTAAATTTGGGAGTTTATTGGGCAGCGAAGAATGAAGGGCTGTAAGAGCTTATTGCGTGCTGTATCTCAATAAATAAATAATGCAGGAGAGGCTGCACTGGGAACACTGGCCACAACAGACGACCCCAGCAGATTCACAGGTGAAGTGTTGCGTCTCCTCGAAGGTCTATTTGGGGCCCTGAATGGAACTGAGGGAAGAGGTGAATGGACGGGTATAGCACTTTGGCTGCTTGCAGGGAGAAGTGCCAGGAGGAAGGTTAGTGGGGAGGGACGAATGGACAAGGGAATCATGGAGGGAGTGATCCCTGCAGAAAGTGGAGAGAGTGGATGGAGGTAAAGCTATGTTTGGTGGTAGGATCCCTTTGGAGATGGTGGATGTTGCAGAGGATGATGTGTTGGAGGCAGAGGCTCATAGGGTGGTAGGTAAACACAGTTGTTCAGGTAATGGAGGAGATGTGGGTGAGGGCAGCATGTATGGTGGAAGAAGGGAAACACCATCCCTTGAAGACGTCCTGGAAAGGAAAGCTGCATGCTGGAAACTACTGTGGTGGACACAAAGGAACTGCGAAAATGGAATAGCATTTTTACAGCAGACAGGGTAGGAACAGCATTGTCTATATGGAATTTTGTTAGGCACTTGACAAGGATTTTCCATGGTCTGCATGCTCAGAAGCTTAAGGTGAGCTGGCGAATTTGGATCCGCAATTGGCTTGCTGTTAGGAGGCAGAAGGTAATCGAAAAAGGATGCTTTTCTGCTTATGAGGTAAGGTAATACTACAGCAAGTAGCTTTTTCCTATTTACTCTTTCAGGGCCATTTAATTTTATGTAGTTCAGCTAATTCCCCCACAACCCCTGGTTCCAGTTAATTCAACTTTTCCTAATGGTTCCAATTTTCCAGTTTCCACAACTGCATAAATCTATCTAGTCATGCTTTCCTGTAAATGTGGTGACAAGAAACAGTACTCTCTATCTAGTGTAGCTAGTGTCACATACAGTTCTTGCATGAAGGCCCTGCTCTTGTATTCTACACCTTCATAATGTTACATAGCACCAAAACAGGCCCTCTGGTCTAGCACATTCATGCCAATTATCAAGTACCTATCTACACTGATTCCACTTACTTAGCACTTATTCTGTAGCCAATGGCATTTCACGTGCTTGTCTATGTAATCCTTAAATGTCCTGACAGCATTCTCTCTTCCCTCACTCAAGTAGTGCATTCCGATTCCAACCAAACTCTGAATGAAAAAGTCCTTCCTAAGATCCCCTCTAAACATCTTCCCCTTTGCCCTATGCTCTACTTTTACATTCTTTATGGGGAGATGTTTCCTACCATTTACCCTATCAAGTCACTCAGACTTTCACATGCCTAAGTCAGAACCCCTTCAGTTTCCTTTTTGCCCAAGAAAAACAAACCCAGCCTATCCAGTCTCTCTTCGTAACTGAAATACTCCATCCCAAGAAACATCCTGATGACTCATCTCTGCATTCCCTTCGGCAGAATTTCCCTTCCTATTCTGTAGTGACCGGAACTGTATACAGTACCCAGACTATAGTGCACTCAATGACTTGCAAATGAAACATAACTGCAGAGAGTCCCCTTACCCAAGAGGGAGTACAATGAAGGTTCACCAGGCTTGGCAGTTTTGTTATATGAGTAGAAATTGAATGCACTAGATCTGTATTCCCTTGAGTCATACAAGAGAGTAATATAGAGATACAGCAGGAAAACAGATCCTTTGGCTCACCAAGTCTGCACTGACCATCAAGCATCCACTTTTACACCATACTACCCAACTCATTTTATACTCCACACATTCCCTCCACTGCTGCAGAGATTCTATCACTCACCCAACTCGAGGAACTATTTACAGTGGCTAACTAAGCCAGCAAAATATACATTTTCAGAATGTAGAAGGAATCAGGAACTCCCAAAAGATAACCCATTTAGCCTTAGAGAAAATATGAAAACTCAGCACAGATGTCACCAGAGGTTAGGATTAATGGAGCTATGAGCTCTACTAACAAAATGAATGCGAGATCTCACTGAAACTTAAAACCACCAGGGAGCTTGAATGAATAGATACAAGGAAAGAATGAAGTTAATATGCAAGTACTGTACCAGCAGTTGAATGGAAAGTGCTGTCAGAATAGAAGTGGTTGATAAGAGATGAATGAGAAATTTAGGGAATCACAGGGGAGCAGTCACTTTAAAAAGCTGACCCCTCAGTTTCCTCTTCCATTGCCATCTTAGAACTTTGCTCTTGGGGAATGTTTCCATATAACCACAGGAAATGCAATGGCCATACACGTTTCTCCTTCTCTCACACCAAGCAGTCTCTCCGAGTGAAGTAACAAAGTAAATAACAGGAGGTATGACTGGTGCAAGCAAGAAGTAAACCATGAAGTCTGAAAGAAGGGAGAAATAATACAATTTTAATATGCAAAATAGAGGCTGGAAAGTTGAATTCAACGTTGAAATCTATTATGTGTGAAAGGGTGAAGTGCTTTCTCTTGAGCTTCATGTGATCTCCTGGTTTACTGATCCAAAGGTGTAAGATTGAATCCCATTATGGCAGTTTAAAAATTTGCATTCAAGAAATGAAATAAATCTGTACAGAAGATAAGACCATAAGATAAAGGAGTCTGCTCTACCATTTCTTCATTGCCAATCCAATTTTCCTCCCAGCCCCAATCTCCTGCCTTCTCCCTGTATCCCTTCATTCCCTGACCAATCAAGAATCTATCAACCTTTGCCTTAAATATACATAAAGACTTAGCCTCCGCACCAAAAGAATTCCACAGATTGGCCACTCTCTGGCGAAAGAAATTCCTCATCTCCATTCTAAAGTGACGCCCCTATATTCTGAGGCTGGGTCATCTGGTCTTAGACTCTCCCACATCCACTTTATCAAGGCCTTTCACCATTTGATAGGTTTCAATGAGGTCACCCCTCTTTCTTCTGAATTCCAGTGAATACCGGCCCAGAGTCATCACATGCTCTTCATATGACAAGCCATTCAATCCTGGAATCATTTTCATGAACCTCCTTTGAACACTCTTCACTTTCAGCACATCCTTTCTTAGATAAAGGGCCCAAAAACTACTCACAATACTCCAAGTGAGGCCTCACCAGTACTTTATAAAGTCTCTTTAATAATATTTGCTAGCTTACTTTTGTATTCCATTTTTATCTTCTTAATGAATTTTTAGTTGCCTTCTGCTGGTTTTTAAAAGCTTCACAATCCTTCCTACTAACTTTGCTCTATCATATGCCCTCTCTTTGGCTTTTATGTTGGCTTTGACTTCTCTTGTTAACCACAGATGTGTCATCTTGCCTTTAGAATACTTCTTCCTATTGGGGATGGATATATTCTATGCTTTCCAAATTACTTCCAGAAATTCCAATCATTGCTGCTCTGTCAGCACCCCTGCCAGTGTTCTTTCCAATCATTTCTGGTCAACTCCTCTCTCATGCCTCTGTAATTCTCCTTACTCCACTGTAATACTGATACATCTGACTTTAGCTTCTTCTCAAATTTCAGGGTGAATTCAATCATATTATGATCACTTTCCCCTAAGGGTTCTTTTACCTTAAGCTCTCTAATCAATTCTAGTTCATTGCACAACATCCAATCCAGAATAGCTGATCCCCTAGTGGGCTCAATCACGTGCTCGTCTAAAAGGCCATCTCATAGGCACCCGAGAAATTCACCCTCCTGGAATCCAGCACCAACCTGCCTGCATATTGAAATCCACCATAACTATTATAACATTGCCTTTTTGGCATGCATTTTCTATCTCCCATTGCAATTTGTTCACCACATAATTACTACTGCTTAGTGGTCTGCATATAACTCCTATCAGTGTCTTTTAACCCTTGCACTTCCTTAGCTCTATCCACAATGATTCAACATCTTACGGCCCTATGTCACCTCTTTCTAATGATTTGATTTCATTCTTTGTTTTTAACCAACAGGGCAACGCCCCCGACCCTTCACCTGTTCTTTTGATATCCTTGACATTAAACCCCCAGCTATAATCTTCTTTCAGCCATGATTCAGTGATGCCTAAATCATACATTCCAATCTGCAACTGTGCTACAAGTTCATCAACCTTATTCTGTATACTGCACGCATTCAAATATAACACCTGCAGTCCTGTATTCACTCTTTTCGATTTTGTCCACCTTTTACATTGCAACTTGACCTGTTGACTGCAATTTTGCCCTATCAAAAGCCTTTCCTCACTATACATTGCCCCTATAAACCAGCTACCTCGTCTTTAGCATCATCATCCTCCTTTCCTACGATATTTTTTGCGTTGAAGTATATGCAGCTCAGGACACTGGTTCCACCATACTCAATCTTTTGATTCCTAACTTTGTCTGAGGTCTTACAAACATCTGCCTCAACAACTTCTCTATTAACTGTACTGGAACACAGGTTCCCATCTATCTGCAACTCTAAACCCCACCGTGCAGCATTAACAACCCTTCCCACTGGCTGCAAACAGTCCCTTCTGTACAGGTCCCAACTCCCCTGGAAAAGAGCCCAATGATCCAAAAATCTTATGCCCCTCCCTCCTACACCAACTCCTTAGTCACGTATTAAACTGTATACTCTTCCTAGTTTCAATAACACATTGATGAAGGAAGAGCAGTAGATGTAGTGTATATGGATTTCAGCAAGGTATTTGATAAGGTACCCCATGCAAGGCTTATTGAGAAAGTAAGGAGGCATGGGATCCAGAACTGGCTTGCCCACAGAAGGCAAAGAGTGGTTGTAGACGGGTCATATTCTACATGGAGGTCGGTGACCAGTGGTGTGCCTCAGGGATCTGTTCTGGGACCCTTACTCTTTGTGATTTTTATAAATGACCTGGATGAGGAAGTGGAGGGATGGGTTAGTAAGTTTGCTGATGACACAAAGGTTGGAGGTGTTGTCGATAGTGTGGAGGGTTGTCAGAGGTTACGCAGGACATTGATAGGATGCAAAACTGGGCTGAGAAATGGCAGATGGCGTTCAACCCAGATAAGGGTGAAGTGGTTTATTTTGGTAGGTCAAATATGATGGCAGAATATAGTATTAATAGTAAGACTCTTGGCAGTGTGGAGGATCAGAGGGATCTTGGGGTCTGAGTCCAAGGACGCTCAAAGCAGCTGCGCAGGTTGACTCTGTGGTTAAGGCTGCATATGGTGTACTGGCCTTCAACAATCGTGGAATTAAATTTAGGAGCAGAGAGGTAATGTTGCAGCTAAATAGGACCCTGGACAGACCCCACTTGGGAGTATTGTGCACAGTACTGGTCGCCTCACTACAGGAAGGACGTGGAAGCCATAGAAAGGGTACAGAGGAGATTTACAAGGATGTTGCCTGGATTGGGGAGTATGCCTTATGAGAATAGGTTGCGTGAACTCGGCCTTTTCTCCTTGGAGCGACGGAGGATGAGAGGTGACTTGATAGAGGTGTATAAGATGATGAGAGGCATTGATCATGTGGATAGTCAGAGGCTTTTTCCCAGGGCTGAAATGGTTGTCACAAGAGGACACAGGTTTAAGGTGCTGGGGAGTAGGTACAGAGGAAATGTCAGGGGTAAGTTAAGAATGGTGAGTGCATGGAATGGGCTGCCGGCAACAGTGGTGGAGGCGGATACGATAGGGTCTTTTAAGAGACTTTTGGATAGGTACATGGAGCTTAGAAAAATAGAGGGCTATGGATAAGCCTGGTAATTTCTAAGGTAGGGACATGTTCAGCACAACTTTGTGGGCCAAAGGGCCTGTATTGTGCTGTGGGTTTTCTATGTTTCTCATGTCACTCGCTCGTGGCATGGGTAGCTATCCTGAGAACACAACCCTGGAGGCCTGCCCTTCAACTTAGCACCTAACTCCCTATTCAGAACCGCTTCATTCATCCTGCCCATGTCATTGGTATGTACATGAACCATGACTTCTGGATATTCACTTTCCCACTTAAGAATGCTGAGAGGACTTAATCAGAGATATTCTGGACCCTGGCACTGGGAGGCCACATACCATCTGGGAATCCCATTCTGTCCATTCCCCTAACTAATGAACCCCCCCCCCACCACAGTATGCCTCTTCTTGCCCCTTTCCTTTCGAATCGCACAGCCAGACTCAGTGCCACCGACCACTGTGACTTTTCTCTGCACTGGAAGGGGAACCCCCTTCCCCTTCCTGTGTCCTGGATCTTGGGTGTAACTACCTCTCTCTATGTCCTATGTATCACCTCCTCAGCCTCCCAAATGATTCGGAGTTCATCCAGTTCCAGCTCCAACGCCTTAACATGGATTGTTAGAAGCTGCAGTTGATTGCACTTCTCGCAGTTGTAGTCATCAGGGACACTGAAGATGTCCCTGCCTTCCCACATCCCATAAGAAGAATATTCAATTATTCTGCCTGGCATTTTTACTGTCCTAGCTGAGCAAATATAAATAAGGGAAGGGGGAAGAAAAACTTAACCTTGAGCTTTTCATTTCTTTGATTTCTCTGACTGAAGCCTCAATATCATCATTCTGACTCCGTCCACTCAGACTACAGCCGCTGCGCTTGCCCCCGCCAGCCTGTAATTTGCTTTTGCTACTTGATATCAAACACTGATTGGCCACTGTTCAAAGCTTGATTTCACTGTAGTAACCTGCTGCTCCCTTTTCGATTCGGGCAGTGGACCTGAGTGAAATCCCCTCCTCCCAAATTTTCCGACGTTCGGATCTGTCGCTGGTCAAAACTCATTTTCGCTGTAGCAATCCGCTGCTCCTTTTTCTACTCAGGAAGTGGACCCGATTGATATCCTTTCCTCTCAAAACTTTCAATGTCTGGATTAGTCGCTGGTCAAAGTTCTTTTTCCCTGTTGAGACCTGCTGTTCCCTTTTTAACTAGGGCAGTGGACCTGAGTGCACTGGTAGCCACGAATCTATCAGAAAAGTCCATCTGTTTTATTAATGTCAACCTTACTCAGTCTGGCCTAAAAAGTGATACTCAACAGTCTAGGTAATTGCCCCTCTGTTCAGGGCAAATATGGATGTATAGTATTCATTGGTATTGAGATAGAGAGAAATATCAATGATAACACATCACTTGCACAAATCAGTAAAGTCTAACCCAAGCTTGAACAGCAACCATATATTAAACAGTTAGACCCTTTTGCAATTTGGATAAATCTGTAGTCTTAGATTCAATTATTAATAGTACAGTGATGATCACCAAAATATAGGAAAGATGCAGTGGTACTAGAAAGGATGCATTAGAGGCTCACTGGAATGTTGTCTGAAATGGAATGCTTTAGTTACACAGAGATTAGATAGGCTGGGGTTTTTCTCACTGGAGTACAAAAGGCTGAGGTGTGACCTTATAGAGGTTTATAAAATTATTAAAGACATAAGTAGGATAGATAATCACAATCTTTTTCCCAAGGGTCAGAATCTAAAAGAACACAGGTTTTAAGATAAGGGGGAAAAAACCTGAGAGATTGAAGGGCAAGATTTCTCCCCCCACAAAGGATGGTACATGTTGAACAAGCTGCCAGAAAAGATAGTAGAGGCAGGTACAATCACAAATAAAAGGCATTTGGATAGGTACATGGATAGGAAAGAAGAGGGATTTGGGCTAAATGCAGGTAAACAGGAGCTGCTTAGATAGACATCTTGGATGGAACGGATGAGTACAGCTGAAGAGCCTGTTCCTATGCTGCACTTATTTCTCTGACTTATTTCCTGAAAACCACATTCAGTTCATATTTACCCAAGTGCAAAATGGAAAAGCTGCACTTTCTGTAGTTTACGAAGGCGCCACACTCAAGTTAAACAACCACGTATTATAGTAGCTTTCTGAAATTAGATTTTTCATGAACAATTGCAATTTAGCATTCTTGTTAACAGAAAAGTTGATCAGCCAATACAAGCCCCATGCACGTATTGGAAAAAAAAGAGAAACATATGTAGGTCATTTGGTCACTTGTATTGCTCTGTCATTCAATAGGATAGTTAACCCTAGAATTACTTTATTGTATTAAATCTATTTTCCTTTATTCTCTAAAATATATTGTTCACTGTCTTAATTAAACGTAGGTAGTGAATGCCAAACCTTTATCTACAATGGCCAACACTTGATTTTCAGACTATAATTCCTGGTTCTGGAATGCAAACATGCTATACATCTATGCTGTCAAGCTGCTAAGAATTTTCAAAAAATGCTGAAAGCAGTCAGCAGTTCAAGTAGCATCACAGCAGCTAAGGACTTAAATTCAATAATTTCTCTCTCCACTGATGTGGTGACTCACTGTGTGCTTCCAGCACTTTAAACCTTTGAGTGCAGATATTTTGTTATCTAAAATAACAAAAAATACTGGAAATACTCCACTGGCCACATTTGTGGCAGAGAAAACGAGTTAGCAAGTTCTGATAAAGGACAATTGCCTTAAATGTTAAGTGTCTTTCATACCATTAATGCTGTGTAACTTGCTGAGTATTTCTAGCATATTCTGTTCTCATTTCAAGAGATTCTACATCTAGTCTCCTAGTCTCCCACACCACCTTTAGGGCACTAAAATAGTCCTTCTTGGTGTTTCAGTCTTTCATGTATGAATTCATTACTGTTATGTATTGCATCTGATGCGGACTCCTCTACATTGAAGAGACCTGACGTAGATCAGGGGATTGCTTCGTTGAGTATATCTGCTCTATCTACCATGTCAATTGAGATCTTCCAGTGGCTAGCTATTTTAATTCCCCTTCTCATTCCCATACCCACATGTCTGTGCTCCTGACATAGACTGGGAGACCACTTTGCCAAGTGCCTACACACTCCATCCACCAGAAAAAGCAGTTATCTCCCAGTGGCCACCCATTTTAACTCCACTTCCCATTCTCCTTCCAACATGACAATTCATGGCCTCTACTGCTGCGATGAGCCACACTCAAATTGGAGGAGCAACATGTTATATTCCATCCAGGTAGCCTCCAACCTGATGGCATGAACACAGATTTCTCAAACTTACGGTAATTGACCCTCACTCCCTCCACCATGTCCCATTCTCATTTCCCTCTGGCACCTTTTCTCCTTACCTACCCATCACCTCCCTCGGTGTTCCTCCCTCTTCCCTTTCTTCCATGGGCTTCTGTCCTCTCATATCAGATTTTCTCTACTCCAGCTCTCTATCTCTTTCACCAATCAACTTCTAGCTCTTTACTTCACCCTTCCCCCTTACCCGGTTTCACCTATCATCTACTACCTTGTACTTCTTCCTTCCCTCCCCCCAACCCCAACAATCTTCTGGCTTCTGATCTTTTTTTCCTCCAGTCCTGGTGAAGGGCCTCGGCCTGAAACATCAACTGTTTACTCTTTTCCATGGATGATGCCTGGCCTGCTGAGTTCCTCCAGTATTTTGTGTGTGTTGCTTGGATTTTGGCATCTGCAGATTTCCTCGTTTTCAACATGTCTGCCCCTGACCACCTCCACTGTCAAGCCACGGCCAAATGAAAATTAAGTAAAAACACTTCATATTCTGCCTGAGCAGTCTCTAACCTGGTGGTGTAAAGATTGAATTTTTAAACTTCAGGTAACTGGATGCCACTTTGTACCTTTTCTGTTATTTTTCCCTTTTCTTCTTTTCTCTGATCCAGCTGGCCATTAACATCCTACCTCTTTCCTGCTCCACTCTCTCCCTCTGACTATCACCCAGTTTTGAAATAATTTTTTGTACTGTAACCACAATAAACTAATAATTTTGGAAAATATTGTTAACCGCTTTGGCTTTACTCAGAACAATCAGATGACCTTTAGGACTGAGGACATTTAAAGTCACAAGTTTTTAAACATGATAGAACAGACATGCAAAATCGAAATTGGATAGATTAAATAGAGGAAACCAAGCAGGAACTGTGAGCATAAGGGTAAGGAAGTCATGTTGCAGCTATATAAAACTTCGTCAAGTTCATATTTAGAACATTGTGCACAGTTCTGGTCACCATATTACAGGGAGGATGTGGAGAGGGTTCAGAAGGGGCTTACCAGGACCTTGCCTGGATTAGAGAGTATGAGCTCTAAGGTGGAGGTGGAGATATGTCTCTACCAAAGGAGGTGTAATGCGCTCCTTCCCTCTGCAAGCCAGCAGGTCACCCTTGGATAAATTTAGCTGCTCCCTGCCACCCCTACAAAATCAGAATCACATGAAGTCACGGGAGCAGGTGGTAGATGGTCGTATAAGCAGCTGGTACATATCACAAGTCCTGGTTATGTGACCACTGATGCCAGCCAGACAATCTATGAAGATTATTGATTATGGTTGGGGTCACCTTTCTTGTAAAGACACTGCCCAGAAGAATTTGCCAAGAACATTAATTGTCATGAAAAGACCATGATTGCCCATGCTGTATGACATAGCACAGAACAAATGAATTAACGAGCTATAAGGACAGGTTGGACCAATTTGGGTCGTCTTCTCTGGAGTCTTAAAGGCTGAGGGAGATCTTATAGTTTTTAAAATTAGCAGATGCATAGATGAGGATTACAGTTACCTTTTCCCAAGGTAGGAATGTCAAACACTAGAGGACATGCATGTGCAGGCAGAAGAGATTTAGTTTAACTTGGCATGGCATTCAGCACAGAGTTCATGGGCTGAAATGTGCCATACTATTCTACTTAACTACAAATTTATAGCTGGTCAGCCATAAGGAACCAAAAGTCACATAGATTGAGAAAATGCAGAACGGTGACCGCACAGGAGACCATCTAGCTCTTTCAGTCCACATCAAATCCATATTAAGTGCAACCCAGCCTGTCCTAGGCACCTCATCCTCTTCCAATAGTCCTGTAACGTTAGTTTTTTCACGTTTCAGCTACTTTTGGAATACTACAGCTAAACCTGCCTCTGCTACAGTACTTGGTAATGCATTGAAGGGCCTAATTACTCACTGTGTAAAAAGGATTTACTCTCTGGTAGTGTTTGATGATTTGGTCCATCACTTCTATTCCATGCCCCAGGTCTTGATCCTTCCAACAAAGGGGAGTTTCTTTACCTACTCAAACACGTCAATCGGATACCCTTAAAATCTCATCTATTCCAGAGAGAACAATTTCATTTTCTTCACTGAAGTCCATCATTCCCAAAATCATCTTAGTAAATCCTCTACAAAGCTTTTATATAATCAAACTGTGACACTCAGAAAATGATACTCCAGTTTTGGCAAAGTACATGATGACCTTCCTGTTCGAACTATAGAGCCCCAGGGTCCCAGAAGCAATTTGTCAAGTGGCCCTACCACTTTCAATGCACACACCCCTTGATCTGTGTTCTTGTATCCCTTTTAGAATTTTGCTTTCTAGTTTATATTGTCTCTTCTTACTTTCCCAACTAAAATGTAACCAAGGTTTGGAAAATTTACTGCCACTAAATTAAAGAAGATCAGTGAATATTTAGAAACACAGAAAATTCTGGAAATACTCAGCAAGTGAAGCAGCACCTGGGAAGAGAGCTGATGTTTCAGGCCAAAGGCCATTCATCAGAACGGGAAAGAGAAAAAAAAGTTTTAAGTTGTAGAGGTGGTTGGGTGAGGGAAGATTGGATAGAACAAAAGCAATATTTCTAAAAGGGTGATCCCATGGAGATAAACTGGTGATGAAGTCATCCATTTAATTGGCTAATGACAGCAGTGTGAGGTAAGAGTGCAAAAGAATCATAAAATCTGTATAATAGGGGCAACTAGCATGAGAGAACACAAAAGTTACAAAGTACAAAGCAGAGGAAATTCTCAGGATAGGCTGCACTAATAGAAAGAAACTGAGCCAAGGAAGCAAATGGATGAGTAACAGTAGGAGTCCTGTAAAAAAAGATAAATAGTGGAACTCAGTATGAAGTTCCCAAACCCTCCAAACATGGTCAGATGGAAGATGAGGTGCTGGTGCCTGGTTAAAATGCGTAGGAAGCCACAGGTAGGTCAGAATGGCAATGGAATGGAGAATTAAATCGGCAAGCAACAGGAAGTTCAGGGATGTCCTTCTGTGTAGGATCACAAAGCAGCCACTAAATCTGCCTTTGGTTTTTACAAACTAGAGATCACATCACGAGCAGCAAATACAGAAGTGCAAGTAACTCTCTGCTTCTCCTGAAAAAACTGCTTGCATATCTGGTAGGCTAGAAGGGAAAGTTATAAGCATATTACCCACAGTTGGATGTAGAAGTGCCTTGGGAAGATGAGCGGTTGGGAAAGGGAAGAGTCAACCAGGAAATTGTAAATTTCCCTCAGAATTCTGGGAGAAGGAAATAAACAAGATGTGGTTAAGGGCTCTGTCAACTGTGGTGCATAAGTAATCTGAATCATATTCAGCAAGAAGGAAGACATTCCAGAAACACTTATGTGGAAAGCTTTGTTATGGCAGCAAATACCATCAACAAATCACTTGTACAAGAGGAAACTATATACTAGACCATTGTTCCAAGCCTACACTTCAGGAAGTCTGATCACCCAGCTGTACTTCTACTCCCTTTATAGGCAGAGACTGAAGACTGCAGCACCTGTAGTGAGGACCAAGAAGGTATGGACAAGGGAAGCACAGGAGCACTTACAGGACTGCTTTGAATCAGTGGATTGGGTTGTATTCGGGGATTCATCTTCGAATCTGGATGGGCATGTCACAGTTGTTACCGACTTCATTAAAACCTGTGTGGATGAACATGTGCCCACATAAACTTGCGGTACATTCCCAAACCGAAGGCCGTGGATGAACCAGGAGGTTATTTGTCTGCTGAGGGCTAGATCTGTGGCACTTAAGTCTGATGACCCAGGCCTGTACAAGAAAACCAGGTATGACTAGTGGAGGGCTATTTCAAGAGTGAAGAAACAATTCTGAATGAAGTTGGAGGAGACCTCAAATGCACGTCAACTCTGGCAGGGTTCGCAGGACATTACCTCCTAAAAAGCAAAAACCTAGTAGGACGAATGGCAGCAATGATTCACTACTAGATGAGCTCAATGCTTTCTATGCCCAGCTTGAAAGGGAGAATATAACTACAGCTGTGAAAATCACTGCTGCACCTGGTGACTCTGTGATCTCTGTCTCGAAGGCTGATGTCTGGTTGTCTTTCAAGAGTACCTGACTAGGGTCTAAAAACTTGTGCCTACCAAATGGCGGAAGTATTCAAGGCCATTTTCAACCCCTCACTGCCACAGAAGTTCCCACCCGCTTCAAAAAAGCAACAATTATATTAGTGTCCAAAAAGAGTAGTGTAAGCTGCCTAAATGCACTCACATCTACGGTGATGAAATGCTTTGAGAGGTTGGTCTTTGCTAGAATCAACTCCTGCCTAAGCAAGAACTTGGACCCACTGCAATTTGCTTATCACCACAATAGGTTTATGGCAGACACAATCTCAACGGCTCTTCACACAGCCTTAGATCACCTGAAGAATACAGCCATGTCAGGATGCTGTTCGTTCACTATAGCTCAGCGTTTAACACCATCGTTCCCACGGTCCTGATTAATAAGGTATAGAAACTGGATCACTGTACTTCCCTCTGCAATTGGATCCTCAACGTCCCAATTGGAAGACCACAATCTCTGTGGATTAGTAATAATATCTCCTCCTTGCTGACGATAACACTGGTGCACTTCAGGGGTGTGTGCTTCGCCCACTGCCCTACTCTCTCTACACCCATGACTGTGTGGTTAGGTATAGCTCAAATGCCACCTATAAATTTGCTGATGATACAACCATCATTGGTAGAATATCAGATGGAGATGAGAGGGCGTACAGGGGCAAGATAAACCAGCTAGTTGAGTGGTGTCACAGCAACAACCTTGCACTCAACATCAGTAAGGCGAAAAAGCTGATTGCGGACTTCAGAAAGGGTACAATAAGGGAACACAACCAATCCTCAAAGAGGGATCAGAGGTGCAGAGAGAGAGAGCAATTTCAAATTCCTGGTTGTCAAAATTTGAGGACATAACCTGGTCTCACATACTGATGCAGCTATAAATAAGGCAAGACAGTGGCTATATTTCATTAGGAATTCAAAGAGATTTGGTTGGTCACCTAAAACCACATAAAAACTTCTATAGATGTACTGAGGAGAGCATTCTGACAGGCTGCATCACTGTCTGAAACAAGGGGGCTACTGCACAGGACTGAGAGAAGCTACAGAAAGTTGTAAATTAGGTACTAGCCTCTATAGTATCCAAGTCATCTTCAAAGAGTGGTGCCTCAGAAAGGCAACATCCATTATTAATGAACCCATCACATGCCCTCTTCAGGAAGGTAGTACAGTAGCCTGAAAGCACACACTCAGTAATGCAGGAACAGCTTCTTCCCCTGTCATCCAGTTCCTAAATGGACATGGAACCCAGTAACACTACCTCACTTTTTGTTAATATTATTTTCTGTTTTGCACTATTTTAAGCTATTTAATATACATGTATACTTACTGTAATTGATTTACTTATTCTCTTTCTGTATCATCGTGTATTGCATTTTACTGCTGCTGCTAAGTTAACAAAACTCAACACATTTGGTAATAATAAACCTCATTCTGAAATGTAGAAACAAAGGACAGTGAATTCATCTGTATTCTCTTTCTAACGGCACCCATTTACTATCTTTCTTTTTCCTCTTCTGATGAATGGCCTTTGACCATAAACATCAGCTCTTTCCCCAGGTGCTGCTTCACTTGCTGAGCATTTCCAGAATTCTCTGATTTTATTTCACATTTCTAAAATCCGCTGATTTTCTTTAATTTAGTGACAGTGAATTTTCCAGACCTTGGTCACATTTAGTAGGAAAAATAACAGGAAATAAGAGGAGACAATAAACTAGAAAGCAAAATTCTAAAAGGGATACAAGAACACACCTCAAGGGTTGTGTGTGTGTTGACAGTGGCAAGGCCGCTTGAGAAACTGCTTCTGGGACCCTGGCCTCTATTCTCTCTAAATGCTGCATGTTAACCTATCAACTGGATAACACCATTTAAAATGCTACTAACTTTTCTAGTAGCAGCACACAAAATGTGAGATGACCTCAGTGGGCAAAGTAGCATCCATGGGGAAAATGGGCAGTCGATATTTCAGGTCAGGACCTATCAGGACTCTGCTTGACTTGCTAAGTTCCTCCAGCATACTGTGGGTTACTCCAGATTTCCAATCTCTCTTGTATAGCCTTTGTAATACACCCCATCAATTTTTTGTACATCCTGAATCTTAACTGTGTATTCCTTTACTGAGGTAGAAGCATCTTTTCTGTATATTAAATTGATATTGTTACTCAATTATATAACTCAACCACACTCTGTTCCATCACAACTACTTACTTTGGTATCACATCTTTCTTGACTGCATGCCTATAAAATGCTTGATTCCCTTTTGCACTCTCTACTATCCTTTCCCATGCTTTCCCCTTACCTCCATTTCCTTGTAACTTTCTGTAATTAGTGTGGTACACGTGAGAGGTACACCACGTGTACCTTTCACATGCTGCCTTTGCTCTACTCTCCATTTTTGGCCGACATTCCCTCTTCGTGGAAACATATCTAAACTGTAGCTAAAATATCTCCACTTTAGAGATATCCAATTTTTCAAATAATTTTGCCTGTCAAACTTCGACTGCAATTTATATAGCCCCTACCTGCTCTCAACCCATCAAAACTGGCCTTGCAAGAAGAGAATATTTTTACTGTATAGTAGCATTTATTCTATCCTTAGCTAGTCAACTATTTCAATTTTCTATCTGCCCTCAATGCCACTCACCCCAGAAAGGATGGCTCATGTTCAGGTAATGCCACATTCCTGTTGGGCAAGATACATACTAACCACAAAAGATTTCCTACACATTTCAGAAACTATTCCCATTTTACCAAAGTTGTTCTTTCCCAGACTGCATGAGAAACAATGAGGGAACTAAAACTATTCCATTGCTTTTGAATATTTGTAATTCCCTTGTAAAATTACCCTTCAGTATCCCTCACTTTATTTGGTGGCCTACAGAAGAATTCCAGTTGTCTAATTGCACCCTGTCTGATCCTTAACTCTAACCAAAGTCTTTCATTGTACAAGGACATCCTCTCTTTCATTCCAGCACTGGAATACTCTGCTTAATTAAGGGAATCAAGGTATGTGTGATCAGTAGTACTATTTGAAAGACGAGCCTCAATCTTAAGGAATAACAGAGCAGGCACAAAAGATCAAATGCAGCACTTCCTGCTTTTGCTTCTTATGCTTTGCTTCTATGATCACTATCCCTCCTCCTCCACACCTTTGCACCCAACATCCAGAGGACACAGCCGCAGAATAGAGGGGTCTCCTTTTATAATACTGATGAGAAGGAATTTAATTAGCCAGATGGTGAACCTCTGGAGTTTCGTTGCCATAGGGGGCTGTCCAGGCCAAGTCATTGGGTATGTTTAAAGCAGAGGTTGATAGATTCTTGATTACCTAGGGCATGAGGGATATGGGAAGAAGGCAGGAGGGGGAAAAAGGATCAGCAATGATGAAATGGAAGAGCAAATTCGATGGGCCAAATGGCCTAATTCTGCTCTTCTATCTTATGGTCTTATTTAGAAGCCATTCCTGCCCTTATACCATCATAGAATTATAATCCATAGGATTAACTGCACCTACAGCTCACTAAACTTAATTATATTTGCATTTACATACAAATCAAATAAACAAAAATAATTTGTAGTTGAGTTCATAGAATGAGGTCATGAGTAAAGACTGCAGATACTGGAATCTGGGACAATACAAAAGGTGCCAGAGGCACTTAGCAAGTCAGGCAGCAGCTAAGGAGGCAAATGAACATTTGATGTTTTGGGTCGAGACCCTTCATCTATACCCTGGAATCAGAACAAGCTACTTTGGGCCTTGCGTAATTACACAGGTCTAAACTGAAAAGTAATTGTAAGAAAACCTTGGTGAAATGGGACAGAAATCTGTAAATGATACAAAATAGGTGTAGATCAGTGTTTGTTAAAGCCAATTTTGCAGGCTGGAGTATGTCTTGAATAAAGCGTATTGGAATATATTAAATGACTATCCATTAGCAAACCTTTAAAAAACACTTAAAATTTGGAACAAAATGCATTCCAGTGAGACGTAAAAAGTCGGCAAGAAAATCGTCTTGTTAAGGTGGTGGTGGATATTATTAGTTTGCTGTTTTGCAAAGAAAAATAGTAAGCCTGTCAAATAGTTTTACATAGTAGTAACAAATGATTTAAACATCTGCTTGACATAGAACATAGAATTATGCCACAGAAGGCTCTTTAGCCCAAGTCTTACCCCATGTCTCTGTATATTCGTTCTCTATCCAATTTCCTTCTGAAGGCAAGTTGATAAGCCACCACCAAACTCCCCCCCACATGGCAATGTAGTTTAAATCATAGTTATTCTAGGCATAAAAAGGGTTTCCTTCTATTCCATATGTATTTTTTTTTGTCCAAAATGCTCAGTTTGTGCTCCGTTATTGAGACAGTAGGGTACAGTTCCTCTACTTAAAAATACAAAATGCTACTACCATTGAGGGGATGACAATGAAAAGTTATGGTGGATAAAGAAATGACTGCATTACTTTCACTGCAGAAATGGAGGGGAAACTAAAGCTCTACTATCACTAAAGAGGAAGCAGTGACGAGACTAGGTACTTAAAGCTGATAACTCCTATTACTATTCAAAAATATATATTTGGTTTTGAATTCACTACTGCAATTTAACTAAGTTAATTCCTTTGGATGAGTGGGATGCCCTGTGAAAAGAGATTGCAATAGATTGGCCTATATTCTTTGGAGATAGAAAACGTGATCTTTTTGTGGTTTATAAAATTCTGAGAATCGACAAAGTATACGCAGACATCCTTTGTCCTCCAGCTAGTAAAGTCCTGATTGACAGAACTCAGTCCAACGATGAGGGGTTGGCCATTTAAGACTGAGACTGAGGCAAACAACATGCAGAAAAATGGAAATCTTTGGAAATGTTTAAATTAAGGTCCTTGTAAGCATGCTATATTTAAGGTTTATAAGATCATTGGATACAAGGAAATACAAGGATAAGGTATCAGGTGGAAAAGTGAACTTGAAACACAGGATCATCCTTGAACTTTCTGAATGGCAGAACACATTTGGTGGTGGATGGCCCATGCCTACTAATGTTTTAAATGTTGAATTGACAGCGAAAGTTTCAATTTCTGTGAAATTGGTAAAGCGATTCCGTTTGCATTGAGTTTCATCAGCTTGTTGGCCAAAAATCCTTAAATTTCATACAATAGTTGGCAGTGAAATGCATTAATGAACCAAATTGTATTAAAAACCATAGCATTGTGTTTGTTTATATTAATTTCAATGAGCTGGTTCCCCAGTGTTACAAGTTATGTTAGCACTACTGGTTGAGAGACTTGCGATGGTGCCATAATTGTTTTGACACCCCACTTGTATTCAACAGCACCCTTTGTCACTTTAGAGTCATAGTCATACAGCATAGAAGCAGGTACTTCAGCCCAGACTCCATGCCAACAACTTAACACCCACTTACACTACTAATCTTACATTGACAGCATTTGTACTTTTTTTTATATAATCACCCCACATTTTACCACCCACTGACACACCAAGGGCAATTTACAGTGGCCAATTAATCTATTAACCAGCACATCTGTAGGATATAGGTGGAAATCAGAATGCCTAGTGGAAAACCCATAGTCATAGAGAGAACATACAAACTCCATACAAACAGCCTCTGAGGTCAGGATCAATTCTGGGCTCTCACAGAAGCTCTACTAGCCGTGTAACAAAAAAAACCAAGCTGGGGACATCTTTTCAGAAAAAGGTAATAGTTCTACATGAATTGCCCCACCCACACCTGGTGTCCTGGCAACTCTCAGTTTGTACTTGGTCAATAAAGAATAGCAAGACGCATTTTATTTTGTAACTTTTATTATCTCAAGACATCATTGATCTTCACAAGCAATGGTCTAATTTAAGTGCAGCCATTGTTGTAAAGTTGAAAACCAGTCAAATTTCTATTAGGACTTTGCTGTGTGCAATTCAATAATGTGCCACAGAATACAAACAGGCCACTTGATTCAACAATGTTGGTACCCTTGCTCTACTTCAACTGCTTCCCATCCAACTTCTTCAGCAGAAACTATTAGATCACTGAAACAGCTGAGAATAGCTACTCTCTCTTTTGACTTTTCAGCATTCAATTCCAACCACATCACGCTGAGAATGTATGAGTCAAATGGGTTTGAATGGCCATCAATGCACATGTTTTGCCAACACTTAAACATTAAATAGCATTACTTGGATAAAGATAGATTCTTCTGGAATGATCACCAGGGCTGACTAAATACAGTGGGAAACATTTCCCTTCACTGTATTCAATGCCTTCAATCATGGTGGGGACACACAATAAAATTATAAATTACACCATACATGGGTAACAATAAATGAAGATGATGCTGGGAATTGAAAGAGTGCTGGAGACCCAACACTTTGGACAGCATCTGTGGAGAGAGAAATTGTTAATGCGTCAGGTTGACAATCTTTCATTTGTGCTGTTAAATCATGAGCAATCATGCATGTTTCAGCTTTCAGAACAGGATGACAGGTGAAAGGGTGAGAACAAGAATGTCCAGGTGGCACAAAGGGGCAAAATGACTGCTTATTAACTTTAGGAGATGAGCAACCTCAACAGAGAGGGGAAAAACATGCAGAACACAGCAATTGATTGAAATCTGAAATAGATTGCCTGAAATGCTTGATGACCTTGCATTGGAACTGGCCAGTTATTAATCCATCTGGAGACAAATGAAGTTAATATTAACAAATTATTATTCCTGCACATAATTCCAATGTGCAATCTCAATTCAATATTAAAAACCCAACTGAAAAGAATGGAGTATTCGGTTATTCTGGAAATAATGAAACAATTCTAAGTATATAACACTTTCAGTACCACTGATGATGTTGTATACAATATGACTCATCTGGTACAATAGCAAAGTACAAGGTAAAACAATGAAATGGGAAAAAAAAAAATCAGGTGATAAAACATTATTCTCAATTGGGGTTCACTCTATATTACAGTTTTCTTTTTTCTTGAAAATTAGGCTACTTGAAACTGAGCTAATTTGGAAAGAGTCCCATTCCAATTTAATCTTCAAACATTATGACCTGAAATAAGTAAAGTTATGAATTAGTTCTGAATTGTTGCTCATATTTTGCTATTCTGCTGATACAGACCAAATCTAACCCAATAAGATACTAACAGAATACATTAGAGGGGTTAGAAATAAAGCAAACTTAAGTCTCCAGACACATGGCATCTTGGTAAACCAAAGTGAGTTGAAAACCTTGGAAATATACTATTGTTTTACATATAGATGTGATGATAGGCAGGACTAACAATGCAGTATTAATTAGTAAGTCTTTTACTGCAATAATGATGCAGGATATCCAACAAGGTTGTACAAAAAAGGCTACATGGCCAAAGCTTAGAAAAGGAAAAGGGGTAATCACTTTTGTGAGGATGTAAGCAGGGTCAATGGGAGAAAGACCAATAAATATAAACAAACAATAAAATGTAAAAACAATAGAGTAAGAAATAGGAACAGATTTCAACTTCTCCCATACAAGTGGGACTGCTTAAGTGTGAAAGGCTGAGATATGAAGAAAATTTTCAAAGTGTATCAAGGAGAGAATTTTCTATCACTGTATAGATCCTTGAAAAGCTAGAACAGTTCTGAACCTAACCTTTGGGAATGTATCCAATCAAGTGGAAGGACAATTAGTAAAAGAACATTTTGAAAATAGTGACGATAATAACTCCCAAGATTTTATTATAGAGAAGAACAGGATCAGAAATTAGGGTCCTGAATTGGGGAAGGTTGAATTCAATACAAGATAGGAAATAGCAAAAATGAACTGAGAGAAGCTACTTTAGGAAAACAATGGGAGACACACAAAAAGAAACAGCAAGTGTTCAGGGAAGCAAGTTTCTGTGAAGGGCAAGATTAATAATTTTATGGAACCTTGATGTCAAGGGACAGGTGATCCAAAAAGTAAGGGAGGCTACTTAAATATATAATTACAAGGACAAAGGGAGTAAGGGCAGGCAAGATCAAGGAATATTCCAAACCATATCCACACTAAGTTACCTACATTAAGGCCAAAAAGGTAACCAAGGAAGTAGAACCCAATAGGCATCAAAGTGACGATCTACACACTAGAGCCAAGGGATGTGGACAAGGACTTAAATCAATGAACCTCTTCTCTATTCACTGAGGGTACTGTAGTTAGAGAATTTAGGGAGGGGCCAGTAAACTTCTAGGAAAAATACAGCTGAAAAGAGAAAATACCAAAAAATCTTGTTCGACAAAATTTCCCTTTTATCAAAAGAATTATAAAATGAAATGTATCAATTTTAGTAGTGCCTTAGGACCTGATGAGTTGTATTAGGGGTGATTGATAAGTTTATGGCCTAAGGTAGAAGTAGTCAATTTTTAGAAAACCTAGCACATTTATTTTCCAACATAGTCCCCTCCTACATTTACACATTTAGTCCAGTGGTCGTGCAGCATATGGATTTTGAACCTGCAGAAAAGTGTCCACAGCAGGGGTGATTGATAAGTTCGTGGCCTAAGGTAGAAGGAGATGCGCTATTAACTTCAAACTTTCTGCATAATTACTCAGAGTTGAACTGCATGTAACGAGAGCTGTTTAAGTCATCTCCTTCTACCTTACAGGGAGAAGGTAGGTGAATGGGGTTGAAAGAGATAATAAATCAGCCATGATGGAAAGGTGGAAGAGACTTGATGAGTCGAATGGCCCAATTCTACTCCCTTGTCTTATGCCAAAGATGTTCAAGGATCTCTGAAGTTGGCTGGAGACACAAATTAGACAACTGGATTTCTAGTCGCCACACCATAGGAAGGAAGGGACTGCAGATGCATAGAATGTTCTCCAGGATATTGATTTGGGTGAACATTTCAGCAGACTGGTGATGGATTTAGTCATTCTGGAGCAGAGAAGTTTGGGGCATGGGAAAAGAACAACCTGACTTAGATACACAAAATATGAACAGCATAAACATATAAAATGAGACACTATTCTAACAGAGGTCCCTGTGATTAGAGGGTACAGATTTAACACGAGGGCAAGACACTTAAAAACTTTGAGGATTTTATTTTCATCTAAAGGGTGGCTGAAAACTGGAGGTAGGTACTCTTGCAACATTTTTAAATATTTTGTTGAGCATTTGAAATGGCATGGAGATTATGGGCTAAAGGTCACTTAAACTGCTAAGAACAAGGTTTAATAATAATTTGAAGAACACTAAGTAAAAATCATTAAGAAATGAATCTTCCAGGGAGTGAAAGCTTTAATAGACTTCCCTTTGAACTGTTAACTAAATAATTGTGACTAGGAAAGGAGCAAACAGACACCAGTTTCATTATTCAAATGCCACCCAATGATTTTTGTTGGAAATTCATATTCATGAACATCAAGGTAAGAATAAGATTTGACTTGACTATTTAGCACCTTCATGCAGAATGGCCTCCAGAATGGAAAAAATGGAGGTGTGCCAGACTACAAAGAAGATCCCAGCAAGCAGTTGGAAGTCATACTCCAAAGTACAGCTTGCATTTCTATTCACCACCGCCCTTTACATCACGACCTGAATCACATGTAAAAATTGCCTAATTTTGCATTTATTCTTGCAAACAAAACTATTTGCTATAAATATGTGCAATGCAAAAAGAAGAGGCTCCTATTTACACAGTATATTTAACTAGGCTACAACACAAAAGCTGCTATTTGTTCAATTTAAGGCCAGTTATTAATTCCAAATTCTCAATTATCAACATCTATGCTTTTAACAAAAGCAAACATATGCCAGTTAAACATACAAATTAGCAGTACAAAGGCCACTGGACACAACTTCTCCATCATTCAGTAAGATCAAGACTGATTTGACAGTAATCTCAAACCCGCATTCCTGCCCATTTGCAACGATGTTACACCCTTTGTTTTATCAAATATAGCAGATTCCGTTTAATTGAGCCATTGCTTTAACAGGACAGCCACTTAATCAGGACAATTCTTAAAGAACAAAAACTAATTGAGAAAATGGCTGTGATTCCCTTTCTTTTACTTTGGACACTATACCTCTTTATTGGGACAGGAGACTTGCCGAACAGTTTCTAAACAGCCCCAGTCACATACACTTGTGTGGCTATTAGACATTGCACTGTGCTTAGAGCAGTCTTTAAATAGTGCCAGTTGCATGTGTTGGTGTTCAAAAAGCAGAGGTATTTGTCACTGATAGCTGGCGAGAAATAAGCAGCAAGACAATTCAGAACTGCTTTGCTCACTGTGGTTTCAAGTATTTGGGCTTGGAGGTGACAAAAACTGCCAGGAGTGAAAATAAAAGAATTTCACTACTTCAACAAGTTAAGAAATATGAAGAATTTGAAGGCATCAATAATTACCTTGAATGTTACAATGAGAATGAAGATTTGCAGGATGCAATCATTGAAAATATAATATGAAGGCAGTGCATTATCAGCATGAAATGTCTGCGCTGATTTTGTACATTTACAGTCAAAAGAATTTGGCAGCATACACTGGATGAATTCCTTCATCAGTAACCATTAGGAACTAATGCAGTTTTATTTATTGGTAGCATTCTAGTTCATTTTGTATTTCATTTAAATATATAACAGGTTAATCAGTTAAACTGTATTTTGTATTTTTTATACCCTTTCAACTATTTCCATGAAACTCTGGTTAACCAGGACAGCTGCTCAATTGACTCAAAATGTATTGGTCTTGATGTGAACCAAATAACCCAAAGCCACTACATTTTCCTTAAAAATATTCATGTTTTCAGGAAAACATCAGTTAATCCTCAATAAAATTCACCTTATCCATTCCTTAAACGGATGACTCTTCAGTAGTCCAGCTACGATATCCAGATGTTTGCATCTGCAAATGCTCAGAATAATATCCAAATTGTCTACTTTTTCAATGAAACATACCATTCAATATCCACAAAAATCCTCCATCAACCTGCCTCAACTATACAATACTGCCCTCTGACAATAAAGGTTCAGATCATTTCAAAATGAGAGCCACTATTCAGTGAACGCAGATTTCAGTGATGAAATTCATCATCATCAACACTGCCTGTGGTCAAATGAAGAAAACACTGTAAAGATCAAGAGCTCACTCCTGGCACATCTACCAGACAGCATTGTTTCCTACTGTTACAGTGCTCTGAGCCCTTGACTATCTACCGTTAGTATCTTGAAAACCTAGAAAGATGGTAAACTGAAAAAAAGATGGAAAGATGAAAAAACTGAAAAACTACAGGACAGACCAGGGTAGAACTTACATAGTGAGCAGTCAGGCACTGTATTGTGTGGTAGAACAGAAGGATCTGGGAATACAGAATCATAATTCTTTGGAAGTATTGCCACAAGTAGATGGGGTTATATGATCACTGGCCTTCATAAATCAAAATACTGAAAACAGGATTTGGGATGTTATGTTGAAGTTGCAGAAGACATTGGTGAGGCCTAATTTGGAGTACTGTGTCTGGTTTTTGGTCACCTACCTACAGGAAATATATTAATAAGACTGAACAAAGTGCTGAGAAAATTTATAAAATGTTGCCTTGAGGATCTGAGTTATAGAGTAAGATTGAATAGGTTAGCACTTTATTCCCTAAAATGTAGGGGAACAAGGGGAGATTTGATAGAGGTTTACAAAATTATGAGTATACAGCGGTGCTACAAAATTTGTGAACCATGTAGAACCTTATTCCTGCATAAAAATGACCTAAAATGTGATCAGAACTCCATGCAAGTCCTAAAACTAGATAATGAGAACCCAATTAAATAACAAAAAATATTATACTTGTTCATTTATTGAGAAAAACGATCCAATATTACATGTATTTGTTGGGTAAAGTATGTGAAACTGGGGTAATGCCTTCTACGAAAGCTATTTGGAGTCAGGTTTTCCAATCAATGAGATGAGGTTGAAGGTGTGGGTTATGCAGGTGCCTTGCCCTGTAAAAACACGCTGTCAGGTTACTGACAGAGCCTGCTCTTCTCAAGACAGATCTGCTTATTTGCACCATGCCCCGATCAAAACAACTTTCAGAGCTCCTTAGAAAAAGTATTGTCGCGATGTATCAAGAGTGTTCATCAGTCCACAGTAAGAGAAATTGTCTACAAATGGAGGAAATTCAGTGCTGTCAACAGGAATTCTGCAGATGCTGGAACTTCAAGCAACACACATCAAAGATGCTGGTGAATGCAGTAGGCCAGGCAGCATCTCTAGGAAGAGGTGCAGTCGATGTTTCAGGCCGAGACCCTTCGTCAGGTCTCGGCCTGAAACGTCGACTGCACCTCTTCCTAGAAATTCAGTGCTGTTGCTACTCTCCCTAGGCGTGGTCTTCCTGCAAAGATCATACCAAGAGCACAATGTGCAATGCTGAAGGAGGTGAAAAAGAATATAAGGGTAATAATAAAAGACCTGCAGAAATCTCTAGAAGTTGTGAAAATAAGAAAAACACTGAACAAGAATGGTGTTCATGGAAGGACGCCACAGAGGAAACCACTGCTCTCCGTTAAAAAAAAAACACATTGCTGCACATCTTAAAGACCACCTGGATGTTCTACAATGCTTCTGGGAATATGTTCTGTGGAAAGATGAGACAAAAGTTGAACTTTCTGGCAAAAATGCACATTGCTATGTTTGGAGAAGAAGGGCACTACACACCAACACCTCATCCCAACTGTGAAGCATGGTGGAAGGAGCATCATGGTTTGGGGCTGCTTTGCTGTCTCAGGGCCTAAACAGCTTGAAATTGTTGAGGGAATAATGAATTCAAAATTGTATTAATACATTTTACAGGAGATTGTCAAGGTAGCAGTCTGTCACCTGAAGCGTAATAGAAGTTGGATAATGCAACAAGACAATAATCCAAAAGACAAGAGTAAATCAACAGAATGGCTTAAAAAGAAGAAAATTTTTAATCGAAGTGGCTGAGTCAAAGTCCTGAAAGGTAAAATGTTTAAATGGATCATGAGGGAGAGCTTCTTCACTCAAAGGGTGGTGAGAACGTGGAACAAGCTAGAAGTGTGTGGAGGGCTCTGGTCTGGGTGCAGGTTGATGGCACTAGACAGAACAACAGTTTGGCATGGACTAGATGGGCCAAAGGATCCTTGTGCTGTAGTATTCTATGACTAGATGTCACCAATGCTACCACTATAAAATCCACTAAATACACTATAAGCATAAGTAAACCCAAGACAATGTCCATCCCTTGTCAAATTCTCATCACCGGCACCCCAGTTACACTCAGCAATCTGAAGGACAGACATCCAAGGAAATAATCCATTATAAAATCTGCTATAACAAATGTGACATATCCACCAACTCTTATAAATCCACTACCATTTAAGGTGGGGGATTGCTTGGGACACTAGTCAAAACTTAGTGTCCATACACCAAAACACAGAAGCAATGGTGAAAGCAGCTCAGCACTTCAGAAAAAATGCCCACTGGCCCTGTCAGGTACCTCTGCCTATCTAATGAAAGTCCTAGTGCCCCACAATGAAGATGGAACAGAGTGGGATTATGTGAGAGGTGATGACAGAAGGAGGGTGACAATCCCAAATGTAATTCACTAGGTACAATCATTTTCAGTTGCTTCATCGATGACTTCCTCTTCCATATCAGCATAGGTCATTAAGCTCAATTAATCCATACATACTAGACAGGAACAAGACTACTTTCTCATTCTCTCTCCATAGTTCTACAAATAATTTTTTCCTTAGGAAGCTTTTGGCCCATTGGATCCATGCTGGCTGCCAGGACAGAAATCATGTTAATCTTATTTCCCTGTACTGCTTCAAATTATTCTCCCTCATATATGCCAAAAACTCTTAATTCTTTCTGCCATTATGTTCCAGTTACCAATTTACTTTGCAACTTTGGAATGTGAAAGGAAACCCATAGCCACGGGATGAATGTGCAAACCCCACATGAACAGCAACCATGGTAAGAAGCAAACATGTGCTATGAAGCAGCAGCACCAACCTCTGCACCACAATTCCAACTCCCTTTTCAACTCCAAATTTGAATCCAGTACAATGCTTGTCATGTATCCTAAAACATAACCATCTTGCTAGTAAAAGAAAGTCTTACTCATGTCATCTTTCATTCATCCAGCTGAAAAAGTCCTTCAAAAATTGGATAAAAACTGGTGGTACAGAGAATGAAGATTCATGGTAAAAGACGGGTACCAAAAATAACGATTATATAATAAATGATAATAAATGGGGGGGGGGGGGAGAGGAAAGACCATCAGGCAACAGAATCATGTTTTTCCTCCAACCTCAATACCATTGCTGTATCTCTTAATTCATTTAATACCCAGAATGCTATCAGTCTGTTTTGACTGAACACAGTAACTGAGCCTGTATAGACATTCAGGATAGGTTCTTTGTATTAAGAACATTTTCCTCACCACATTCCTGAATAGCTTGCCCATTACTTACAAAAGGCATTTTATCTTTGTTGGAAGCTCCTATCCAGACCTAACCTCTTACCATCTAGGGTTAAGAAACTGAGATTCACTAGTTCCTGCACGAAGAAATTCCTACACACCGATCTATTATATGCATGATCCTCTCTTACCCTGTAATATGTCCTTGCATTCAAGACTTTCTCACTAACTGAAAATTATATCCCTTAAGATGTCTCAATAAGATCACTCATTCTACACTCCTGCAGTACTCTTCTCAGGAATTAATTGTATTTTTAAACTCCAACCTCTAGCAACGAGGGAAAGTATACATTTACCAATTTAACTACTCGTAGCAACCTGTTACATTTTGTATTTCATACATAAGAACATCTAGATCCCTCTTCACTCTACTCACGTGTAGTCTTAGACTGACTTCTGATTCCTAATACCATTCCATAGTCTCACACTTGCCTAGAATAAAATCCATTTGCTATTTCCCCCAACCCTATATCCTTTGCAGAGTGCAAACGTCCTTACGGCACCATAGCCTTTCAATATTTTACACACCGTTGCCTTCAAAACTACACTAATTACATCCTTCCATTCTGAAAAAGACCCATTTTTTCCAGCTGTGTCCTAGGTGACATTTAATTCTTCTCGCAAAACCATGAACTTTTATTTCATGCCATGAGCAAGGCTGGTGCACCTTAACAAATGCCTTCTGGAAATCATAATACACTACATCCACAGGCTGCAGTCCCTCAACTCTTCTTTGATTATAGACTACAGAATCTTCCCAAACACAAATAGTACTGACATGCAGTTTCCTGCTTTTTGTCTCCATCCCTCCTTAATCAAATATGTGCAGTTTTCCCACCCTCTAGTGTCCTGCAGGAACTGACTTTTGAACAACTTCAACCAATACTTCTACAGCCACTTATTTTAAAATGTTTAGGTGCTGACCATGAGATCCTGACAACTTACTTGCCCTTACTGCCATCAGCTCTTTCCAACACTTTATCTCATGAGATGGACATTATTACAAACCTGTTTTCCTTTTGAAACTGGGCCATCCCTTATCTTTGGAATTTTTGCAGCATTTTCCCACTGTGACAAGAGATACAAAGCATTGGCTCAAATTATCTGTTATTTGTTTCCTGTTAATTAATAATCCCTCAGTCTTGCTCTCCAAGGGGTCTGCACACAGCTTAGCAGCCCTTTTCCTTTTTTTATATATCCACTGAAGCTCTCGCTGTTGGCTTTATCACTTGCTAGTTTACTCTGAATCAATTTTCTCCCTTCTTAGCTCTTTAGTTTTTGCCATTTTATATGCTGTAGTTTTTGATTTAATATTTTCCTCGATCACCTTTTCTCATTGATTATGTAAATAGTAATTTCTCAGTCAAGGGCAATATTCTCCCTTATCTAGTCTACCATGTCCTTTAAGAACTTTCAAGTGTCTTTGAAAACTCATTTCATACTTCTAAACTCTAGGGAACACAATCGACTTTCTCTCTCCTAATACAGCAAATCCAGCATTCATTGAAATCAGCCTAATGCATACTGAACCATGACAAATACATTATTTTTTAGATAAGGAGAGGAAAACTATACACAGCATTTCAGTCTCAACTTCTCCATTTCATAAACACGCATGCAGCTTCCCCAGGTTGGCATGTCATTATCAGCCAAGTCAGGTGTTGTCCTAGAATGCAAACCAGGATTGGTCCTGACTTGATATCAATGGCAGTGAATTACATGTAATTACAGTCTCAACTTGTTACCAACAGTTATCCCACAGCAAGTGCATCCTCACCCTACCACAGATAGTCTTTTTGTCTCATCCACTCACTCAGCCTCTGACACTTAAGACTAAATTTTCTCTTTCCCAATTCTAATGAAAGGCATTATTTTGAAATTAGTTTTACTACTTCTTCCCGACACTGCTTGACCTCTGGAATGTTTCTATTTTGCTTTTATTCTGATGTTACAGATTGATTCACTTTTTCCACTGCCATTCATTTCAGCTCCAGAGCACATTGTAGACACCCAGTATGGAGCTACTAGATCTACTTTCAGTCCATTCCATTATTACAAGCACAGTGCTATAACGTACCTTCCTTGTGAAGACAAGATTGCAGTGGTTACTACAACCAATCCCATCAATGCCACATTGATTGGTGAAATCAAGAAATTTATGCACAAACACAATTTGCAAATACATCCTTCCAGACCAATAGCCTAGTCAGTGCTGGTGCCGTCAAACAACTCTTCATGATACACTGACGTCAGTAGCACAAGGCACAGAAACTCTATGTTTTTGCAGGTCCCCCCCCCCCAAAAAAAAAGAGAACTAATTCCTCAAAAGGAAGAATGTACAAGTGTTAATTAGGCTTCATTGCTCATACCTGACCTGATGCCACAAGTTTGAAGTGTGAACTCAACATTACTCTTTTCCAACTGTACACTAGCATTGCTGATTTCATCCTGCCAGTACCCAAGGATTATGTCTGGAACATTATTTATTAGATACAATCTGCATGTATGACTTGCCAGGCTTTTGCATGACCTTAGATACAAGTCACACACATCTGTGCTAGGCTGACTGAACTCAGTGACTTTTCTACTCTAGGTTCTATAGAAGATTGATGCATGATAATCCAACCAGTTTTATTCATTGTATCTCAATGCTAGGACATTTCAAAAGATAACAGCTCTTAGAGATGGAAATAGGGAGGAACTGAGGGCAATACAGAGGGACCTGAAGCCAGGATCAGGGAGGCTAAAGACAGGTACAGGAGGAACCTTCAGTGGAAACTCCAGCAGAACAACATGAGAGAGGTCTGGAGGGGGATGAGGACCATCACTGGGTTCCGGAAAACTAGCAACAGAGGAGCTGAGGGCAGTGTGGACAGGGCCAACAAACTTAACCTGTTCTTTAACAGATTTGACATTGTGACCCCTGCCCATCCCCCACATGAGCCATCTGTTGTCGGCCCCCAATCAACACATATTCCACTCTCCCCTCCTACCCCTCCTCACAGTCCCCCACCCTGCTCTCATGACTATACCTCTCCCCCACACAAAACCACCACGGTGGGCTTCACGGCTGAACAGGTGAGAAGACAGCTGAAACGTCTCAACCCAAGCAAGGCTGCAGGACCAGATGGTGTCTGTACCAGGGTGCTCAAAGCCTGTGCCCCTCAGCTATGTGGAGTACTTCGCCATGTATTCAACCTGAGCTTGAGTCTCCAGAGGGTTCCTGTGCTGTGGAAGACGTCCTGTCTCGAAGACACCGCGCCCCAGCGGCCTCAATGACTACAGGCCAGTGGCATTGACCTCCCACCTCATGAAGACCCTGGAGAGACTTGTTCTGGAGCTGCTCCGGCCTATGGTCAGGCCACACTTAGATCCCTTCCAGTTTGCCTACCAGCCCCGATTAGGAGTTGAGGATGCCATCCTCTACCTGCTGAACCGTGTCTACGCCCATCTGGACAAGCCAGCGAGCACTGTGAGGGTCATGTTTTTTGACTTCTCCGGTGCGTTCAACACCATCCGCCCTGCTCTGCTGGGGGAGAAGCTGACAGCAATGCAGGTGAATGCTCCCCTGGTGTCATGGATTCTTGATTACCTGACTGGCAGACCACAGTACGTGTGCTTGCAACACTGTGTGTCCGACAGAGTGATCAGCAGCACTGGGGCTCCACAGGGGACTGTCTTGTCTCCCTTTCTCTTCACCATTTACACCTCCGACTTCAACTACTGCACAGAGTCTTGTCATCTTCAGAAGTTTTCTGATGACTCTGCCATAGTTGGATGCATCAGCAAGAGAGATGAGGCTGAGTACAGGGCTATGGTAGGAAACTTTGTCACATGGTGTGAGCAAAATTATCTGCAGCTTACTGTGAAAAAGACTAAGGAGCTGGTGGTAGACCTGAGGAGAGCTAAGGTACCAGTGACCCCTGTTTCCATCCAGGGGTCAGTGTGGACATGGTGGAGGATTACAAATACCTGGGGATACGAATTGACAATAAACTGGACTGGTCAAACAACACTGAGGCTGTCTACAAGAAGGGTCAGAGCCGTCTCTACTTCCTGAGGAGAGACTGAGGTCCTTTAACATCTGCCAGATGATGCTGAGGATGTTCTACGAGTCTGTGGTGGCCAGTGCTATCATGTTTGCTGTTGTGTGCTGGGGCAGCAGGCTGAGAGTGGCAGACACCAACAGAATCAACAAACTTATTCGTAAGGCCAGTGATGTTGTGGGGATGGAACTGGACTCTCTCACAGTGGTGTCTGAAAAGAGGATGCTGTCTAAGTTGCATGCCATCTTGGTCAACGTCTCCCACCCACTACATAATGTACTGGGTGGGCACAGGAGTACATTCAGCCAGAGACTCATTCCTCCAAGATGCAGCACAGAGCGTCATAGGAAGTCATTCCTGCCTGTGGCCATCAAACTTTACAACTCCTCCCTTGGAGGGTCAGACACCCTGTGCTGATAGGCTGGTCCTGGACTTATTTCATAATTTGCTGGCATAATTTACATATTACTATTCATGGTTCTATTACTATTTATTATTTATGGTGCAACTGTAACGAAAACCAATTTCCCGCTGGGATCAATAAAGTATGACTATAACTATAATGATTTAACTACACTGGCAGTTCTGCATTCACAGAGAAATCGTAGATTTCCTTCCCGGGGGACTTTAAATGCATTTTATGACATCCAGTGTTATTTTTTAAATTCTAGATCAAATTCATTTAAATTTCCTAGTTGCAATTTTGGAATTTCAACTCTGATCTCTGGATTGTTAGTCCAGGCTTTTGGATTTCTAGGCCCGCACCACTGCAAATAAAAGTAAAAATACTGTAGGTACTGGAAATCTGACAATGGGTCACTAGAGCTATGATTAAAGCACTACAGTCAGCTTTGTTTTAGCTACAAATAATGAACTTGCATTTACACAGTACTTACCACAAGAGAGCTTATCAGAAAATAACTCACTGTCAGTGAAACACTTGAAATGACTGTAGACCATCCCTTGGTATTACTGATGTCTGTAAGTTGATTTTGCCTGCAACTTGGAAAATGTATATAAAAAAAACCCCCAAAACACCAAAATATTGAAATTGAATTACATCAAAAGCAAGCAAGATTATTATGAAAGAACAAATATTGAAAGTGACAAAGAGGAAACTAGCTCTGCCATTCACAGGCAGAACACATGCAAGTACGCTGGACTTAGGAATTTAATATTATTGAAAATTGTTCATATGTAGGAATGTCCATAAGGCAGAAGTTCATCATCTTTACGTCCGCAGTGAAGCACAATTGCAAACTTGCTCACATCAAAATCACACAAACATTGATGAGATATTCTCAAATAATTACTTTATAATCATGAGTAGATAGGGCTTCATCAAAACAATGCATCTACAAGCTAGATCCTCAGTCTTGAAGCAATGGGTGTCATAAGCTCATTTCTCTGAAGTATGTTAGGAACATGTCAATATCGCCTGAGTATGACAAATCCACAATCTCCTACTCAAGAGAAAAGAGTCACAAATAATGAAAAGGGATTGTGAGATAAGGATGACAATTCAAGCTTGCAAATTAATATTTTCACAAGAGCAGTGATCTTTTAAAACATTCTGTATGCGGCAGATCAGTAGTTAAAGTTCCAAAACCACACTTTCAAGATTTAGGAGAAAAGAACAATCATAGTGAATCTCACTATAACAAATTCAGACAGGATGGAGACGATGTATAAATGGCCTAATTCTGCTCCTATATTTTATGGTCTTAAATGGACTGGATGCAGGGAGGATGTTTTCCCCTCCCAGCAAGCTTGGAGGTGGGGAGGTTAAGGAATGTCCTGTCTTACGATCTGGAGCAAGACATTTAGAACTGAGATGACAATAGATTTCTTCAGAGACTAGTGACCATAAATGGATTTCTCAACATGAAAGCATTAGGGCATACAGCAAAATAGCAGAAGTATGAAGGTTCACCAGCTACTGTCTTACTGAACAGCAAAGCACAAAGGCTATTTGGTCTAGTCTTACTCCGATTTTGTATGTTTCCACTCTTGTTACTATTTCTACAGAATGTCTATTTCCAACCCAGCAGCAGTGGCAACTTGTGTTGAATAGCACATCCAACAGAAGAGTACAGTATATTTCACTGTCAGTAATAACCATCTCCTTGATTAGCTTGATTACAAGCAAAACAATGCTAATTAACAAGTCTCAATAAATCAAAATGTTCTTTTTAAAGTAGAAAGGCATAAAATCCACATCTACACCTTTATTGTTGTGTAACCAGTTGTTATTTGTCTTCCAAATTTCCTTCCGAATGTATTGATGTCTTTGTTCTACTACAATTTGAGAACCATCCATGGACTTTTACTACACACTTCACAGTAAGTAACACACTTAAACTGCAAAGTTAGTGTAGAATATTACTTATTCAGTATACTTTATAAGTTTATACAAGTCCAAACACCATTTTTCATACAAATTCTAGACCACATTGACTTCCTCTGAATACCAGTATCATAACAAGCAGTTTAGCTACAGATCAAGTTGCTTCAGCTGCAGTCCAAGATCGCAAGAACATAATACTAGTGTTGTTGGATATTTCGACAAGTGAACTAAACACTGAGCACTTAATCCTTCCACAATTAAACTATAAAATGCTAACACTGTAAAGCTCAGATATCTGACAGCATAGATGGAAGCTTCTAGAATCCGTATCACTGTAGTTCTTACTACCAAAGCCCTGAAAAGGTTAACATATTTCCTGTTCTCTCAATCCACCCCTCCCCAACTGGACCGGAAACACTAGACCTCTGCAAAAACAAATGAATCAGCTGGAACAGACAAGCATCTGATCATTTTTTGTCCTCACTGCTAATCCAAAACAAATACAAGGTTTTCTATCCCCTAATGCTACATAAATTATATCCCCACAACAAACATAATCAAGATACACATATTCCTCTGCTGAACACTTCATTCAACCACTGGCCTATCATCCTGACATGTTCAGCATCATGAATTCCCCAAAAAAGCAAAATGAAACAAAAATCTCACTCTGCAACTTTTATTGTTCCTTACCACAATCACATGAGGTGAGTGCACCAAAGACTTCAATTCATTAAGATCGTTTTCGGCCTGTTAACAAAAAACACTGATTAGTGCAGCCCAATGCACACCAGACAAAGAACCTGTGCCTAGACAGCTGATTGAACATTACCTTTTCCCATTCTCCCTCCATAACGTGATTGCGAAACTTAGTAGCAGAAGAATGCTCTAAGCAGCAGCCCGATTCCTGCATCAAAAGATCCACCGTTTGGCTATAAGAGGAGAAATACTTCAAACCTTGAACCCCAACGACAGTACTGTAAAGGAAATCTGGAACATAGTTCTGATGACAACTTAATCACATGCTCCTATTATCATTTTAGCATTTAAGATTGCAAGAACAAAATGTGAAATATATATTTTAAAATAAATCCATGTCGAGACTTAGTCAACCCTGCAAGTTCTGTATAATTTGTGTGCACAGATTTAGGTACAACTTGTGCACAACCTGCACAATATGAAAAAGCCAAAGGTAGAAATTGAATATCATTAGGTATATTACTTGGAAATCACAAAACACCGACAATCTTCCCCAAATATTGAAATATGGCTCAAAGATACCACTTGGAGCTATGTTTCCCAGGAACTCGTATCCAAATTTCAATCATTTGGTTCTTTTGTGAAATCCAAGCTCCAGACTAAACCAAGTATGCAGTAACAGGAAGGAACATCTTAATCAAAATGTTATGTATTTTGGACCACTTAAAACTAGCTATTTATCAATATTATCTCAGAATTTAATTATTTCTATATAGACAATTACAAGATTTGAGCTAAAGAAGCATTTCTATTTGATTATTGTACAGTTGGAGTTTCTACAGGCTTTTGACAAGGTTTCAAATGGCTGGCAGCTGAAAATAAGGGAGAGTAGCAAATTGGATCCAAAATTGGCTCTGGGGCAAAAAGATCATTCGTAGGTGGTTTTGTGACTCCATAGTTACTGCCAATAGGGTTCCATAAGATTCTGTACAAGCTACCTTTCTTTTTATTAATTAATGAATTAGATTTAAGTGTCGGAAATTTGAAGACAATATAAAAATTGGTTTAAATTCATGAGAAAATATTTAAACCCAGAAGAATTAGATGGCAGAAAACAATGAAATAGAATTAAATCCAGAGAAGCACAAGATGATGAATTTGAATGTGTACAAGAAGGCAAAGGAATACACAGATTAAAAGATGTGTGGAAGAGATACCCTTAAGTTTGCTCACTGATTAAAAGGTAGAAGAATAGTACATAGTGATTAAAAAGACACATAATGCCCCATTGATTAGTCAAGAACATGGTATACAAGAACTGCATACAACACTTGTTAAGCCAGAAAAATGAATACTATGTACAGGTATGGTCAGAATAAAGATATTGCACTTGGGGCTGGGGGATGGTTGCACTGAGGGATTTTACAAAGATTTAAAGTCTGGAAAATCCTAGTTACCTTGTAAAGGCTTGAAGTTACTTTCCTAGGAACCAATGCAGCAGGGTGACTCAAGTGAAATACATGAAATGAGGAAAGACCTACTTTACTCAGCTAGGAGCACAGATTTAAAGCAATGAGTAGACTCCAAGGCAGGAGTCTGAGAGAATGTTTGCCCCCATCTTGTAATGTGTGTGCATGTTTGACTGTGATAGTAACAAACGAAGCACAATGATATATTTGGGATGGCTGAGGCTGGATGGCTAGAAAGGCTGGGCAGCCCCTCTTTGAGCAGCACAGACACAATGGGCCGCACGTTATCGTTGGTTTAGTTTTTGGCAGTTTTAAAACATGGAGCAGCGCCCACCCTCCAGCGGATCCCGGGACCCCAGACATGGCAGCCCAAGGTCGGAGTTACACTCACTTCAGCCCCAGGCTATGCAGGTGCTGTCCAATCAGGCGGATCACATCCTCGTCAACCTGGGACAAGCGCTTCTTCTTCTTGTACGTCGCTTGGTCAGGGCTGACACCGCCAGGGCCGGACACCAGGTGAACGACGGCGGCGGTGGAGGAAGAGGGCAGTCCGTTGGAGTGAGCGGCCGAGGAGGTGATACTGTAGGACCCAGCCGCTTCCTCCCCGGGCCCGGCCTGGCCAATTACGTCCCCGTTCTGCGCCGCCACCGCCGCCGCGCCGCCTTGGTTCCCATTGGCCTGCATGACGCCGGGAACCGGGCGCCCGGAGCCGCCTCCTCCTCCAAGGCCCAGGAGGCCGCCGAAGTTACCTGGAGGGTTGCTGGGGCCTAGTCGAGCTCCGCAGTGGGCCGCCCCGGGACCACCCTCGCCCTCCGCCGCCGTCGTCGCTCGCTGCCTCTTCCGCGGGGGCGGAGACACTCCGCCGCTCTCCGAGTCGGAGGAAGAGGAGGAGGAGGCCAGAGTGAACGTCGTGTGCTCGGCCGCAGCAGCCGCCGTGGTGGCTCGGTGCACTGCGGTGTGTCAGCCAATGCCTTGTCCGGTAGTCGGGGGCCTCCGCCGCCTCCTCCCCCTTGGGGAGGGGCGGGGCTCCTGACAGCGCCGCCCGGCCCCGGGGTAGGAGACAGAAAGTTCCGGAAGGTTCCGCGCCCGCCGATCGCCAACGGTCGCCCGGCCGCGGGGTTTCCCTCACTGCTCCCTGGCGGCGATCGGCGCCACTGGGGATGACCGCGCCGGCCGCTCGCGCTGCCCCCTCCCCCCTCGCGAGCTCAATCCGTAGTGATGGTCGTCCGTTCAGTGGAGCGCCTTTGTCACAGAGACATTACTCCCTACACCTCACCACCTCCTGCTCCTCTCGCCTGCCGTAACGCTTTTGTTTTCGTTGCCGCCGATGTTCCCGAACACAAACCAAACCCACAGCCTGATGGAATCCGCCTCACAACAACTGAACAAACCGGATGTTTCCACACTTCCGCCGGGCGAGGGGGCGGGGAAAGGGGAGCCCCCGCCTCTGTGACGTCATCACGCCGGCTTTCGACGCAACTCCGTGCCCGTGTGAAGAAGTTGTAAACCGAGCTGAGGGAAAAAGGTTGGATGTCAGCCAGTGAATGGAGGGTTGTGTCACAATGGTGGGGCACTGGGAGCAAGGGTGGACCCAAATGCAAGACACAGCTTGTGAAGTTAAGTAAATTGAGGTTATTGTTTGATACCCGGAGAGCAAAGCAGAAGCAGGAATAGCGAACTGGACAAGGACTCACGACTACCACTAGGCTGGAACAAGGGTCTGGGCTAGGACTCAGAACAGGATCCCAGAACTAGAGACGACATGAAGAGGCTAGGGTATGGACTCCGAGCCCGAGACTGGGCAAGGACCCAGTACCTGGGTCTTGCCTGGAGCTCAGACCCCAGAACCAGGTATGGACATGACATGGGCTAGGGAGAGGAGGAACATGGAAAACCAGAGCCTCGGTCTCGGGAGAGCAGGTACATGGAAACAGGGATGCATACACAGAACACAGAGTCGGGACCCCTCCTTGGGTACAGGACATAGGACCGGGACTCATGACCCCCCGCGGGGCAACAGCAAGACGGCCTGACTTACCCCACGGAGGCGAGGACAAGACAAGACCAACACGAAAGAACCCCAGACAGTACCTATCTAGCTCCGGCGATAGAACTAGACCGATGTGTAGGCGAGGGCTGCAGTCGAGGGCTAGAGGCGAGAGGGGCAGAGAAGGGATTCAGACGGGGGGGGGGGTTAGGACAGGAATCACAGACCGCCAGGGCCAGGACTTGACTTGGAACTTGGAGGCCGCCGGGGCCGGGACTTGACTTGGAACTTGGAGGCCGCCAGGGCCGGGACTTGACTCGGAACTTGGATGCCGCCAGGGACGGGACTTGACTCGGGACTTGGATGCCGCCAGGACTGGGAATTGACTCGGGACTTGGATGCCGCCAGGACTGGGACTTGACTCGGGACTTGGATGCCGCCAGGGGCGGGACTTGACTCGGAACTTGGATGCCGCCAGGGGCGGGACTTGACCCGGGACTTGGATGCCGCTAGGGCCGGGACTTGACTCGGGCCTTGGAGGCTGCCAGGACTGGGACTTGACTCGGGACTTGGATGCCGGCAAGGCCGGGACTTGACTTGGGACTTGGATGCCGCCAGGGCCAGGACTTGACTTGGGACTTGGATGCCGCCAGGGCCAGGACTTGACTTGGTACTTGAATGCCCCTGGAGCCAGGACTTGATTTGGAGCCTCTGGGTAGAGGCGAGCTCTCGACTCGGCCCAGGAACAGTAGACAGCGGTTCTTGATTCCCTCTGGCGGGTTAACTGACAGACCCACCTCGGTGAGGAAACTGCAGGCTCGCTTTGGCGAGGTAACTTGACAGGGTTGCACTGGTGAGGAAAGGTGAATTACCAGCATTCGCTTCGGGCGGAGACAAGACTTGCTCTGGCCAGATGACGTTGGCACGCCGTACCTTTGGTGACTTTTGCAGACGCTCTTGCGCCGAATGGCTGAAAGCCAGAGACTATAAACTACCAGTTCAGTCAAGAGTAAATTGCCTCCAATCACCAAAGCCGAGGGACACGGGAAAACAGGGAACCACGGGAAAACAGGGAACCAAAGGAAAACAGGGAATCAACGGTCTAGATCGTAACATAAACAAAGTAAATTTAAAGGGACCCCGATCCGGACCATGACAGGTCGAGGGATTGAGATGTCAGCCAGTGAATGTAGGGTCGAGGGATTGAGATGTCAGCCAGTGAATGGAGGGTTGAGGGACTAAGATGTCAGCAGTGAATGGAGGGTCGAGGGATTGAGATGTCAGCCAGTGAATGTAGGGTCGAGGGATTGAGATGTCAGCCAGTGAATGGAGGGTTGAGGGACTAAGATGTCAGCAGTGAATGGAGGGTCGAGGGATTGAGATGTCAGCAGTGAATGGAGGGTCGAAGGATTGAGATGTCAGCCAGTGAATAGAGGGTCGAGAGACTGAGATGTCAGCAGTGAATGGAGGGTCGAGGGATTGAGATGTCAGCCAGTGACTGGAGGGTCGTGGGGTGAGATATGAGCCAGTGAATGGAGGGTCGAGGGACTGAGATGTGAGCCAGTGAATGGAGGGTCGAGGGACTGAGATGTGAGCCAGTGAATGGAGGGTCGAGGGACTGAGGTGTGAGCCAGTGAATGGAGGGTCGAGGGACTGAGATGTCAGCCAGTGAATGGAGGGTCGAGGGATAGAGATGTCAGCCAGTGAATGGAGGGTCGAGGGATTGAGATGTCAGCCAGTGAATGGAGGGTCGAGGAACTGAGATGTCAGCCAGTGAATGGAGGGTCGAGGGATTGAGATGTCAGCCAGTGAATGGAGGGTCGTGGGGTGAGATGTCAGCCAGTGAATGGAGGGTCGAGGGATTGAGATGTCAGCAGTGAATGGAGGGTCGAAGGATTGAGATGTCAGCCAGTGAATAGAGGGTCGAGAGACTGAGATGTCAGCAGTGAATGGAGGGTCGAGGGATTGAGATGTCAGCCAGTGACTGGAGGGTCGTGGGGTGAGGTATGAGCCAGTGAATGGAGGGTCGAGGGACTGAGATGTGAGCCAGTGAATGGAGGGTCGAGGGACTGAGATGTCAGCCAGTGAATGGAGGGTTGAGGGATAGAGATGTCAGCCAGTGAATGGAGGGTCGAGGGACTGAGATGTCAGCCAGTGAATGGAGGGTTGAGGGACTGAGATGTCAGCCAGTGAATGGAGGGTCGAGGGATAGAGATGTCAACCAGTGAATGGAGGGTCGAGGGAATGAGATGTCAGCCAGTGAATGGAGGGTCGAGGGATAGAGATGTCAGCCAGTGAATGGAGGGTCGAGGGATTGTGATGTCAGCCAGTGAATGGAGGGTCGAGGGATTGAGATGTCAGCCAGTGAATGGAGGGTCGAGGGACTGAGATGTCAGCCAGTGAATGGAGGGTCGAAGGATAGAGATGTCAGCCAGTGAATGGAGGGTTGAGGGATTGTGATGTCAGCCAGTGAATGGAGGGTCGAGGAACTGAGATGTCAGCCAGTGAATGGAGGGTCGAGGGATTGAGATGTCAGCCAGTGAATGGAGGGTCGTGGGGTGAGATGTCAGCCAGTGAATGGAGGGTCGAGGGACTGAGATGTCAGCCAGTGAATGGAGGGTCGTGGGGTGAGATGTCAGCCAGTGAATGGAGGGTCGAGGGACTGAGATGTCAGGCAGTGATGAAGAAGATGGAAGTACAAACAGGAGATGGTATTGTGTGATAGGAGTTGCTGGAGGAAGGTGAATGAAAGATTTCTATTCAGGGCCCCATGCAGTCCTTCCAGGTGAGGCAACACTTCACCTGAGAGTCTGTTGGGATCATCTGCTGTATCTGGTGCTCCAGGTGTGGCCTCCTGTATATCGGTGAGACCCAACGTAGATCGGGAGACTGCTTCACTGAGCACCTGCGCTCCATCCGCCAGAACAAGCGGGATCTCCCATTGGCCACCTTTTAAAAATTCCACTTCCCACTCCCATTCCGATATGTCACTCCATGGCCTCCTGTACTGTCGCAACGAGGCCACTCTCAGGTTGGAGGAGCAACACCTTGTATTCCATCTTGGTAGCTTCCAACCTGATGGCATAAACATCGATTTCTTGAACTTCTGGTAATGCCCCCCTCCCCTTCACCATTCCCCATTTCCATTTCCCTCTCTCACCTTACTACCTCCCTTTGGTGCTCCTCCCCCACTTTACGTTTTTCCGTGGCTTTCTGTCCTCTCCTATCAGATTCCCCCTTCTCCAGACTGTATCTCTTTCACTAATCGACTTCCCAACTTTTTACTTCAACCCTCCCCCTCCCAGTTTCACCCATCACCTTGTGGTTCTTCCTCCCATTCCCCCACTTTCTTACTTTGACTCCTCATCTTTTTTTCTCCAGTCCTGATGAAAGGTCTTGGCCTAAGACGTCAACTGTACTCTTTTCCATAGATGCTGCCAGGTCCCCTGAGTTCCTCCAGCATTTTGTGTGTTTTGCTTGACCATGGTAGTAGAATATCATCTCGTGATAAAGGCAGTAGACAGGATTCTAAAAAAAGAAAGGAAGAGTTTAATGTATTGTTGAGTTTTGAAAGTGGATCGGTTTCTGATGTCAATCTAGTTAGATTAACTAAGGATTTTTAAAAAGTGTTAGGAGATATTGTGGGCGCAAAGCCTTTAAGAGATGGGGCACTCTTTGTGTTTTGTAAAGATAGTAAGCAACGTGAGAAAAGGTTAGAAGCTGTGGGAAGAAGGAAAGTAACACCATGAAATTTGGAGAGTAATTACAGGAGCACCTCTAGATGTATCCATGATCCAAATTAAAGATAATTTAATCAGGAAAAAGTTGTGGACCCTAAATGTTTAAACAGGTTGCGTGATGGAGTAAGTACTGATAGCTAACTTTGATGGAAAGAAGTTGCCAAATCTTGTTAACTTAAGTTGTATGGTGCTGCCCCTCTGAGACTCTTTTAGTCCCAGAAGATTGGTCACATATTAACTGTGTTTAGGGGTAAAAGGCAGTGCTGTAGATGCGGTGGAGAACATGATTATGGTCATTGTGGAAAAAGTATCAGGTCAAAATGTAGCAGTTGCGGAGGAAACATAAATTTGCTTATGCACTGTGTCCTATATATAAGAAAACTGTGGAATTGGAATGTGCTTGAGTAGAAATGGGCATATTATATGCAGAGGCTCTCAAAATTGACATGATACCTATTAATATCCAGAATACAGATAAATCAAAGTCAATGTGTAAAGTGCATGATTTTTACAAAGGATTTGTTGATAAACTAAAATTTGTTACTTTCACAGCAGGTGTGGTACAGCGCAAACTAAAAGGATAGAAAAAAATAAAATTATATTAAAAGTTGCAGGAAAGATTTAATTCTAGAAGTTATGAATGGTGCTTTACAAGGAGGGGTAAATAACAATTATACTTCAAAGAAGGGTTGTTAATGTTTTTTCTTTTCCTCTTTTTGGACAAAGAAGTTTGTTAGCTAATGGTCAGCGGATTTTAATGCTAGTAGTACTATGTAGGGTTTTAGTGACAATTGTGAAAGGAATGGCGGTGGAAGACTTTCTGGAAGGAAAGTATTTGGTGTGTTTGAATGATGTTCAGCAGGTTGTGTAATATACCTTATGTTGGTCTGCCAACTACCATTGAACATTACTAGCAGAAGAAAAAGGCATAAACAAGTTACTCCATATATTGTTAGGGTGTCAGGCAGCAGCTACTGGCAGGTCACTCATCTCAAATATCTTGATCCTTTGCGTGCAGTATTATGCCATCAATGAATTGCACTGCATGCCAAGGCCTCTTCAACAGCACTGCCAAAACTACCGCCAGAAAAACAGGAGTTAAGTTCATGGGAATGCCACTGCTAAATAATTCTCTCCTAAGGTCCTGAGTTGGATATGTATTGTGATACAATGGGGTTAAATTCAAGAACCCTATAATTAACACTGTAAAATGTTTTTCATTGGAATCACTGTTGTAGTTGAAGGAGTCATATTAATGTACTCTTTAAAATACAATTAATATGTATTCTGCCTGGGTAGTTTACAACCAACAGCATGAACTTTGAATTCTCTAACTTCTAGTAAATGCTTCCCCCTCTATTCCCTTCTTTTTCTCCTCCAGTTTCTCCTCCAGATACACCCAGTTCTTCCTACATTTATACCAGCCCCCATCACCCTGTTTCTTCCCTTCCTGTCACTCACACTTTCTTCCCACTGGATCCCTTCCCCGTTAAGACCCTCTATCTTCCTCACACCCCTCACTTAATTCCATGCACCACCTTCCCTTCCCATCAGATTTCATCATCTTCAGCTCTATGCCTCCGCCACCTATCACCTCCCACCTTCTGTTGCTATTTCCACTCTTCCCTTCACCACTATTGCCCCTCTTCATCTGGATCCACTTATTGCCTGCCAGGTCCTGCTCCACCTCTTTTTACTAGCTAGCTCCCTTCCGTTATTCAGTCCTGATGAAAGGTTTCAGCCTGAAATGCTCAAAGTAAAGTTATTAGCAAAATATGTATATGTTACCATATACTACCTTGAGATTTATTTTCTTGCAAGCATTTACAGGAAAAATACAATAGACTTTTATAACAGGCAAAGACTGACAAGCAACAAATATGCAGAAGATAAACTGTGCAAGTGAAAATAAAATTGAGAACATAAGTTGTAAAGAGTCCTTGAACATGAGTCTACTTTACTTTATTGTTGCCAGACAATTGATACTAGTGCATGCAATCATCACAGTGATATTTGATTCTGTGCTTCGTGCTCCCTGGAGTACAAATCGATAGTAAATATTAAAAATTTAAATTATAAATCATAAATAGAAAATAGAAAAGGGAAAGTAAGGTAGTGCAAAAAAAACCGAGAGGCAGGTCCGGATATTTGGAGGGTACGGCCCAGATCCGGGTCAGGATCCGTTCAGCAGTCTTATCACAGTTGGAAGGAAGCTGTTCCCAAATCTGGCCATATGGGTCTTCAAGCTCCCGAGCCATCTCCTGGGGGGAAGAGGGACGAAAAGTGTGTTGGCTGGGTGGGTCGTGTCCCTGATTATCCTGGCAGCACTGCTCCGACAGCGTGCGGTGTAAAGTGAGTCCAAGGACGGAAGATTGGTTTGTGTGATGTGCTGCGCCGTGTTCACGATATTCTGCAGCTTCTTCAGGTCTTGGACAGGACAACTGATTCTAGGTCATAGAATCAGTTCAGAGTTGTGGTGAATACGGTTATCCATGCCAGTTCAGCAGTCTGATGGTTGTAGGGTAATAACTGTTCCCGAACTTGATGGTATGGGACATCAGGCTTCGGTACCTCTTGCCCAATGGTAGTATTGAGAAGTGGGCATGGCCTGAATAGTGGGGTGTCTTTGATGGATGCTGCTTTCTTGTGGCAGCACTCCATATCCACTGTCCATTTCCCTCTGCAAATGGTGCCTGCCCTGCTGAGTTCCTCCACTATCTTCTTTTTTTCCCTGTAGAGCCACTATCCTGTCAATAAATATCCAGCACAGATGAGGAAAGAAGAGGTGCTCTTAACACTTTCACATCCTCCACAAAGGCTATAAAAATAATTTTAAGAAGTCTTCCTTGGTAGTCTCTCGAGATGGAGAATGACTTGCTTCTCGGCCAGCTCTGTAGGTTCTGAAGAAAATGTCCTGGCGATGACAGGAGATGCCTGATGAGTCAGGCAGGTGAGCAGGATGGACCTTCGGCCTTTACACAGAGCTGCCATGTACTCCTGATCTATGGACTAGTGTTTTCAATACCATCGTGAATGCTGCTTCTCCACTTTGAGTAGACAGACACTAAGGATTTCCAGGAGTTTGTGAGAATGTTGTATTTTTTCAAAAAGGGTTCATGTCAGACTTGAACCCATTTATCCATGTATCTGATAGTCTATTCAGGTGCCAAAGCTTGGAACAAGGTATCTGTTTTGGGACTTTGGTGTCAAGCATAAACTTAATGATTATTCTTAAAGCAGATTTGAAAGGTTTGGGGAAAACTGCATTGCTGGTTTTTCTGGTGCTGGAGGTACATAGTATGTAGAACAGTACAGCAGAGGATCAGACCCTTTGGCTTACAGTATCTGTGCTAAACATAATGGCAAATTAAGTTAATTCTGTCCATTTCCTGCATATTCGCTTATCCGTTAACACAGTGTTGAGTGTTACTATTGTATCTGTTTCCACCTCTACCTCTGGCTGCCTGTTCCTGGTGCCTACCATCCTGTGCAGAAAACTTACCCCGCATATCTTCCTTAAACTTTTCCCCCTCACCTTAAATGGTTGTTTTTTGGTATTTAACATTTCTATCCCGAGAGTAAGGTACTACAGGTGTCTGAAGCATAAACTAAATGTAGTCACTGATAATTCAGCACCTTCTGTTTGCGTTCTAAAGCCTGAGTTCACATTAGTTTGATCTTTCCACAGCCTCTGCTTATAATCTATCTTCCTTTATATTTAAAAGAAACACTCCCACAAAGTCAATCTTTGTTGACAAATTTCTAAGTCTGTATGAACACAGAATATATAAATATCTACAGGAGTAGGCAATCTGGCTCCTAAAACAATTGATCTGTTTCAGGCCTCAACATCTATTTCACTTCCTTGCTTACTTAGTTTGACATTGTTTCAAATATTTATCTTTCTCCTCGTTAAATACTTCTAGTGATTTAGCATGCACAGACCTCTGAGGCAGAGAATTCCACGAATCCACTCATTATCTTGTAGCATGTCCCCTATTCATCACTCCAACTAGTGGAAATATCACAAGATGTTTCAAAAATCGCTCTTCATTCTTAGCAAAAGAATATGGATTTATAGGACAACCTTCTCATCCCAGGGTTTAGCCTGGTTCTCTTCTGGACTGCCTTCATTAATGGTATATCCTTTCTGCAATAAGGCGATCAAAACCATACATAATACTCCAGATGTAACCACACCTACACCCTGTATAATAGTTACAATACTTTGCTAGTACTGTGTTAAATTCCAGTCCACAAGCAATGAAGGTTATTTACAACCACCTGCTAGTAATAAAGGTTATTTATTTATACCCACCTGCTAGTAATAAAGTTTAACTACAATAAAGGTTATTTACACCCACCTGCTAGTAATAAATGATATTTACAATAAAGGTTATTTATTTACACCCACCTGCTAGTAATAAAGGTTATTTACAATAAAGGTTGTTTATTTACACCCACCTGCTAGTAATAAAGGTTATTTACAATGAAGGTTATTTACAATAAAGATGATTGTAATGGCTTAGCAGTGTATCTGCTGCAAAAATTGAGTAAATCCGGTCTCCAAATAAGGTGGATATCAGCATTTATGATGACAAGATATCATAATTATAGCTTTATTTATTAAACTGGGACAATAGTATAAGAACATAGAATAGTACAGGCCCTTTGGCCCACAATTTTGTGCCAACACTTTAACCTGCGTACTCTGAGATCAATCTAACCCTTCCCGCTCACATAGCCCTCCATTTTTTTCAACCGTGCACCTTTTTATGTCACAACTGCGGGGGCATTGGGGGCAAGGGTGGACCCAAATGCAAGACACATCTTGTGAGGTTAATTAAATTTAGTTTATTGTTCGATATCAGGAGAGATAGGCAGGAGCAGGAGTAGCGAACTGGACAAGGACTGAGGACTACGAATAGGCCGGGACCAAGGGTCTGGGCTTGGACTATGAATCGGCTCCCAGAACTAGAGGAAACATGAAGGGCTTGGTGCTTGAATGCCACCAGGGCCAAGACTTGGCTTGGTGCTTGAATGCCGCCAGGGCCAGGACTTGGCTTGGTGCTTGAATGCCGCCAGGGACAGGACTTGACTTGGTGCTTGAATGCCGCCAGGGCCAGGACTTGGCTTGGTGCTTGAATGCTGCGAGGGCCAGGACTTGGCTTGGTGCTTGAATGCTGCGAGGGCCAGGACTTGGCTTGGTGCTTGAATGCCGCCAGGGACAGGACTTGACTTGGTGCTAGAATGCCGCCAGATCCAGGACCTGGCTTGGTGCTTGAGTGCTGCCAGGGACAGGACTTGACTTGCTGCTAGAATGCCGCCAGGGCCAGGACCTGGCTTGGTGCTTGAATGCTGCCAGGGACAGGACTTGACTTGCTGCTAGGGACAGGACTTGACTTGCTGCTAGAATGCCGCCGGAGTCAGGACTTGACTTGGAGTTTCTGGGTAGTGACAAGCTCTCGACTCGACCCGGGAACAGTAGACATCGGCCCCTGATTCTCTCCGACGGGTTAACTGACGGACCCACCGTGATGAGGAAACTTTGCAGGCTCGCTTCAGCGAGGTAACTGGACAGGGTTGCTCTGGTGAGGAAGGGCGAATTACCGGCACTCGCTTCAGCAGAGTCTAGGCTTGCTCCGGCCAGATGACATCGGCACACCGTGCCTTTGATGACTTTGCAGATGCTCCCATGCCGAACGGCTGAAAGCTGGAGACTATAAACTACTGGTTTAGCCGAGTGTTAATTGCCTCTAATCACCAAAGTCGAGGGACACGGGAAAATGGAATCAACGGTCCAGATCGTAACATAAGCAAGGTAAATTTAAAGAGACCCTGATCCGGACCATGACAATTTAAGAGTATCTTGCACATCCTTAATGTTGCTGCCTTTACCATCAATCAACCTGGTAGTGCATTCCACATACCTACCACTCTGTATAAAGGAAACCTGCCTCTGGCATTACCCCACCCCCCACTACACTTTCCTCCCAACACCCTAAAGTTATGGCACCTCATGTTGGCCATTTCCACCCTGGGAAAAAGTCTCTGGCAGTCCACTCAATCTATGCCTGTTATCTTATACACCTTTCTCATTCTCCTTCTCTCCAAAGAGAAAAGCTCTAGCTTGCTCAACCTTTCCAAATAAGACATGTTCTGTAATCCAGGCAGCATCCTGGTAGATCTCTTCGGCACCCTCTGTAAAGTTTCCACATCCTTCCAATAATGAGGTGGCCAGAAGTGAACACAATACAACAAGTGTGGTCTAACCAGGGTTTTATAGAGCAGCAACATTACCCTGCAGCTCTTGAACTAATGAAGACCAACACACCATATGCCTTCTTAACAAACCTATCAACTAGCTCTGCGGTTTTTGGGGATCTATGGATGCAAACTCAAAATCCATTTGTCCTTCCACACTGTTAAGAATCCTGCCACTAACCGCATTTTCTGCCTTCAAGTTTGGTCTTCTGAAGTGTATCACTTCACACTTTTCTGGGCTGAGCTCCATCTGCCACTTCTCAGTCCAGCTCTGCATTATGTCCCGTTGTAACCTGCAACAATCTACACTATCCATGACTCCTCCAACCTACGTGTCATCTGCAAACTTACTAATCCACTCTTTCACTTTCTCATCCAAGTCATTTATGAAAACTGCAAAGAGTGGGGGTCCCAGAACAGAGCCTTCCAGAACACCAGTTGTCCCTGACCACCAGGCAGAATATACTTCACCCACTATCAGCCTCTGCTTTCTGTAAGCAAGTCAATTCTGAATCCATGCAGCTGGGTTTCCCTGGATCCCATGCCTCCATACTTTCTGATGAGCCTCCATTGAGGAAAATTGTCAAATGCCTTGTTGTTGTTGTTGTTCAGTCATTAGGTCGAGTCCAACTCTTTATGACCAACTCTTTAGGGTCCATGGGGTTTTCATGGCAAGACATGGAAGTAGATTGCCAGGCCTTTCTTCCGCGCAGATACTGCTGCTGCCCAGGTTGGGACCCGGCTGGGTTTGAACTCAGCAATATCTGCCTTGAAGTCCAGTACTGGTGCCACTACACTACCAGCCAGCCCTCAAATGCCTTAGTAAAATCCATATACACCACATCCACTGCTCTCCTCTTATCGATATGTTTTGTCTCTTCCTCAAATAATTCAATCATGGTCATAAGGCATTGCTTGACCCTCACAAAGCAATGTTGACTATTCCTAATCAGATTATGCTTCCCCAAATGCTTGTATATTCTGTCTCTACGAGTCCTGTCCAAAAGTCTGCCCTCCACTGACAGAAGACACAGTGGTCTATAATTCTCAGGGTTATCCCTATTCCCTTTCTTGAATAAAGGAAAAAACATTTCCCACTCTAATCTTCAGGCACTGCTCCTGTGGCCAGTGAGGATGCCAAGATCATCACCAAAGGCACAGCAATCTCTTCCCTTGCTTAGTGTAGTAACTTGGGGTACATCCTATCTGGCCCTAGGGATATATCTATCCTAATGCTTTTCTAAAGTTCAGTGCATCCTCTTTCTTTTCATTGACATGTCTAGCATATCAGTTTATTTTACACTGACCTCACATTCATCAAGGTTTATCTCACTGATGAATACTGAAGCAAAGTATTCACTACTCCAGGCACATTTTCTCTTTTATCCATAATTCATCCTGCTCTTCACTCTAGTCACTCTGTTTTTCACATACATGTAGAATGCCTTGGTGTTTTCCTTAATCTTACTTGCCAAGGCCTTCTCATGTCCCTTTCTGGCTCTCTGTCCATTTTTAAGCTCCTTCCTGGCTATTTTATAACTTGCAAGTGCCCTTTCTGATCCTTGCTCCCTAAACCATAAATACGCTTTTCTCCCCCTTCCTCTTGACTAGATCTTGCACATCTCTTGTCATCCTTCACCCTTCCATCCTTTTCCTGCATCAATGGGATAAACCTATCCAGAACCCCATGCAAGTGCTTGTTAAATAATCTCCACCTCTGCATTGTGCATTTCCAAGAGTACATTCATTCCAAATTGACATTCCCAAATTCCTGCCCAATAGCATCATAATTCTCCACCCCCTATTAAATAGCCTCCCATATCGTCTGCTCCTGTCCTTGTCCAAGGCTATGATAAATAAATGCTAGGAATACCTAGACATCAAATTCACACAAGGTGATGTCTCAACCAACCCAGCTTATTTTACAAAGTACTTTTCACAAGCATCTGAGACCTGGTTTCTAAATTGGGAGAAATGTCCCACAGGCTAGTCATGACACAGATGGTTTTACTGAAGAACCACACACAGCTATAATATCAAAGGTTCATTTATTATCAAAGTATGTATCCATATACAACTCTGAGATTCGTCTTCTTCAGATAGCCACAAGACAAAGAAAGAACATGGAAGTCATTCAGAGAGAAACACCAAACCTATCCTGCACAAAAAGAATGGCATCCCATCAGTATTTCAGGCAAATCAACAGAACAACAACAGTTATGACCCCTCAACCATCAGGCTCTTGAATAAAAGGGGATAACTACACTCAACTTCACTTGCCCCATCATTGAAATGTTCCCATTACCAATGATCTCACTTTCAAGGACTTTTTTTTATCTCATTATCTTACGTTCTCTTATCTATTGCTATTTACTTATATTTGCATTTGTACAGTTTGTTGTCTTCATGGATCCTGTTATAGTTACTATTGTATAGTTTTTGCTGGTATATGTACAAGAAAATGAATTTCAGGGTTGTATCTAGTAACATATATATGGTTTGTTAATAAAATTTACATTGAACTTTGAAGGTAGGAGGAGAGCTCTTTCCTGTGGTTGCCTTCTAGCACAGGTTGGAGGGGCTCTGTGAAAGGTGGTTCTTGATGGTGCCCAGAGACTGACCATCCAGAGTCTTAACATGGCTATTCTCTCTCAACAGCTGAGTCAGAACTTTCCATCTTTGAGCCAGGGAGATATCTATGAGGTTCCCGGCTGCCCTGGAGTCATAAATGCTTGAAGCTCATGGATCTGGGACCTCCACAATTAGGGTGCTGGGAAAAAGCATTACACAATTAGGGAAAGATGCTTGCAGGGAGAATCAACCGGCTGATGGATATCCTCTTTTTCACTCAGTTGCCCGGTTGTCAATTCAAATAGGCAGACTTATCAGCTCATTCAGGATGTTCTGCTTGTCACGCACTGTGCCATTTCTCTTGTGCAGGTCCAGGAGTTGGTGAGCAGCCTCCCGACCCCGCAATGGAAGATCAAGTGCTCTCTTGAACTCAACTACAAATTGCTGGAAAGATGGGGCTGCAAGGGAATCTTGTTCCTGTAGAGTGTTAAACAGGCTGAGTGGAAGTCCACCTAAAAGATTCACCTTGTAAGCCGGTTTACACACATCATCACAAAACTGTCGTGGCTGGGCTTGGAAAATCCCTGCGGCCGTTGGGGTCACCAGAATATCTGCCAGAGGAGGAATATTCAGTTCTGGTCTGGACTCTGTCATGGGAGTTGCAGCATAGTGGCTGAGGTGGATAAGATTGTTTTAAAGGAGGAAACAGGAGGTGCTGATGCTGGGAGTGGGACTGCCTTGGCTGAAGGCTGCTGAATTGTGGCAGCAAGAGCAGTAATGGCTGCCGCTTGATTCTGGCTGTCAGTAGTGAGCTGTTGAACAGTGGCAGAGAGCACAGTAATGGCTGCCACTTAACTTAGACTGTTGCTGAAAGTTGCTGTGAGTGCTGACATCCGGTCTTCCTGCTTGGACTGAGCTTGCACCTCTAGGTCTTATGGCTTTATGAGCACCTTCTCCCTTGTAATAGGATAAGTCATCCGGACCAGATGAACTGCACGCTAGGGTTCTGAAAGAGGTAACAGGTGAGATTGTTGAGGCATTCTAATGATCTTTCAAAAATTATTGGACTCTGGCATGGTGCCAGAGGACTGGAAAATTGCAAATATCACTCCACTCTTAAAGAAAGGATGGAGGCAGCAGACAGGAAATAATAGACCAGTTAGCCTGACCTCGGTGGTTGGGAAGATGTTGGAGCCAATTGTTAAGGATAAGGTTATGGAGCACTTGGTGACACAGGACAAGATAAGACAAAGTCAGCATGGTTTCCTTAAGGGAAAGTCTTGCCTGACAAACTTGTGGAATTCTTTGAGGAGATGACATGTAGGATAGATAAAGAGGATGCAGTGGATGTTGTATATTTGGATTTTCAGAAAGCCTTTGACACATGTGACACATGTGGTTGCTTAACAAGTTAAGAGCCCATGGTATTACAGGAAAGTCATTAGCATGGTTGGAGCATTAGCTGATTGATAAGAGGCAGTGAGTGGGAATGAAAGGATCCTTTACTCTTTGGCTGCCAGTGACTAGTGGCGATCTGCAGGGTTCGGTGTTAGGACTTCTTTTTATGCTGTATATAAATGATTTAGATGATGGAATAGATGGATTTTTTTGCCAAGTTTGCAGATCATATGAAGATTGGTGAAGGGGCAGGTAGTGTTGAAGAAACAGGAAGGCTGCAGAAGGACAGACAGATCAGGAGAATGAGCAAGAAAGTGGCAAATAAAATACAATGTTGGAAAATGCATGGTCATGCACTTTGGTAGTAGAAATAAATGTGCGGGTTATTTTCTAAATGGGGAGAATATCCAAAAATCTGAGATGCAAAGGGACTTGGGAGTCTTTGTGCAGAGATGTTAACTTGTAGGTAGAGTCAGTGGTGAGGAAGGCAAATGCAATGTTTGCATTTATTTCAAGAAGTTTAGAAAACAAAAACAGGGATGTGATGTTGGGGCTTTATAAGGTACTGGTAACACCCTCCTTGAGTATTGTGAACAGTCTATGTCACAACCACGGATTTGGCAGCGCAGCAGACACGACAAATGTGCTCATGAATATGCACTGGTCAGCTAATTATTATTTCATTGTGATAATATTTAACTCCATTCATTCTGTCGTAGTATTTGTTGAGATTTGGACATAGCAACGCTCCACTGCCTGCATTCTGCCTTGCCTGAGAAATTGGATTGTCGAGTCAACTGATGCTGAAGACTAGCGGTATTCGATTTATTATTAGTTGTTCTTTCCAGCCGCAGTGTAGGCTTCGTTTTCCATTTGAGAGTTTTAGTTAATAGCCCTGTTTGGCCAAGTGTTCATTGTTTTCTTTTCCCTTTAACATTGTTCGCAATAAAGTCTGTGAACCATTGACCTGCTCCAGTGTGTCTCACTCCACGCTTGGACCATATCCCAATCTGGTAACACTCTAAGGCTCCTTATCTAAGAAAAGATGTGCTGGCATTGGAGAGGGTTCAGAGGAGGTTCACAAGGATGATTCTGGGAATGAAAGTGTTGTCATATTAGGAATATTTGATGGTTATGGGCCTGGAATTTAGAAGGATGAGGGGGGATCTCATTGAAACTTTTTGAATGTTGAAAGGCCTAGACAGAGTAGATGTGGAAAGGATGTTTCCCATGGTGGGGGAGTCTAGTACAAGAGGGCACAGCCTTTGGATAAAGGGATGCCCATTTAAAACTGGCTGAAGAAATTTCTCTGCATCTCTGAGGGTGGTGAATTTGTGGAATTTATTACCACAGGAGCTGTGGAGGCCATGTCATTGGGTGTACTTAGGTGGAGATTGATAGGTTCTTTATGGGTAGAAGGCCAGGGAGTGGGGCTGAGGAGGGGAGAGAAAGATCAGCCATGATCGAATGGTGGAACAGACTCGATCAGCCAAATGGTCTAGTTCTGCTCCTATTTTGTAGAGTCTTACTTACAGAAGGATATTTTAAGAGAGTAAAAACAATTCTGATTGAGATTAGAGATGGAATCAGATGCGTGCCGGTTCTGGCAGGGTTTCCAGGCCATTACTTTCTATAAAACAGAACCTAATATCATGAATGCATGTGATGAACTCAGCACCTTTGATGCATGCTTTGTAAGTGAGAATAAAACCACACCTGTGCAAATCCCTGCAGCACCTGGTGACCGTGTGATGTTTTGGATGTTTGTTTGGGAGGCTGACATCAGAACATCTTTCAAGAGGGTGTACATTCGCAAGGCATCAGGCCTTGGTGTACAGTACCTGGTAGGGCTCTGAAAACCTGTGCCAACCAACTGGCAGGAGTGCCCATGGACAATCTCTCACTGCTGCAGTCAGAGGTTCCCACCTGCTTCAAAAGGGCAACAGTCGTATTGAGCTGCCTCAACAGTATTGCCCAGTGGCACTCATATCTGTTGTGATGAAGTGCTTTGAGAGGTTGGTCATAGCTAGAATCATTTCCTGCCACAATAAGTCTACAGCGGATGCAATCTCACTGACTCTCCACCCAGCCTGGGACCACTTGGACAATAGCAATACCTTCCTCATGCTACTGTTCAACACAATCATACTCTCAGTTCTAATCAACAAACTCCAAAACTTGGGCGTCTGTACTGCCCTCTGCAACCGGATCCTTGACTTCCTTACTGGGAATTCCTCACAGTTTGTGAGGATTGGAAATAACATCTCCTGCTCACTGACAATCAACACTTGTGCACCTCAAGGATGTGTGCTTAACCCTCTGCTCTTCTTTCACTACCCCCACGATTGTGTGGCTAAGCACAGCTCAAATGCCATCTATAAATTTGCAGATGACACAACTACTGATGTCAGAACTTCAGATGGTGACAAGTAGGCGTACAGGAGCGAGATAAATCACCTGGTTGGGTGGTGTCACAACACTCAACATCAGTAAGGTCGAAGAATTTATTGTGGACTTCAGGAAGGGGAAGTCGAAGTAAGACAAATGAGTCCTCATTAAGTGATCAGAAGTGGAAAGGATTCAAGTTCCTGGGTAACAACATCTCTATGGATCCATCCTGGGCCCTACACATTGATGTAATTACAAAGAAGGCACGACAACGGCTATATTTCATTACAAGTTTGAGAATTGATACGTCACCAAAGACACTTGCAAATTTCTAAAGATACACCGTGGGGAGCATTCTACCTGTTTGCATCACCATCTGGTATGGAGGGGCCACTGCACAGGATTGGGAAAAAACTGCAGAAGATTGTAAACTCAGCCAGTTCCATCCTGGGGATGAGCCTCCCCAGCATGAAGGGCTCCTCCGATTGGTGATGCCTCAGAAAAATGTGGCTTCCATCATTCTTATTGACATCAAGGAGCCTGAAGACACACATGTAACATTTCAAAAACCGTTTCTTTCCCTCTGCCATCAGATTTCTGAATGGACAATGAACCCATGAACACTACTTCAGTATATTTTTTTTATTTTCTCTCTTTTTGCACTACTTATTTAATTTAGTTTTTTTTATATATACTTATCGTAATTTTTAGTTTTTATTCCTATGTATTGCAATATACTGCTACTGCAAAATGACAAATTTCATGACGCTACAGTATGCTGGTGATATTAAACCTGATTCTGATTGTAGCCTGTGGAGATCTTCCATTTGTCTCCTTCTATGATGTGAACCAGGTTGTAAGCATTGCACAGATTCGTCCTTGAAGAAGATAGTTGCTCCGTGGAGATGCTCAAATGCAGAGCCAAGCAGGGGAAGAGGATATCAGTTCTTCACTGTAAAGTTGTTGAGAGGCCGATAATCAATGCAGGGATGGAGCTTGCATCCTTCGTGCTCACAAAAATGAAGCCCACCCCTGCTAGTGAGGCTTACGGATGGATAAATCATAAGGCCATTTCCTTCTTGATGTATACTTCCATGGCACCATTTCAGGACGCGAGAGGGAAAAGAGCCAACCCCAGGGAGGTCAGGTACTGGATAAGAGGTCAATAACACAGTCGTATAGCCGGTGTGGAGGCAGGGAGGTGGCCTTCTTTTTACTGGCGATCACAAAAAGTTCAGCATATCCAGATGGAACAGGTCCACACTAGAGGTAGCACAAGAGAGGATACACTAACAGGGACTTGATCTGGACTCAGAATGGTAAATTGGTGTGCCAATCATCACTCTTGGAGTGCCTTTAAAAACAATCGATCTGTGGGTTGTGTCAAGGTAGGCGGGGAAGGCCAAGCACCAGCAGTAGTTCAGGCAAATCAACAGTTCAATGGATTTCCAAAGCTTGGGCATGGGATGGCATGGTTGGCGTTCTTGATGGTGGTGTAACTGTAGTCAAGTGTGTTGGCTCCTCTGGTTCACAGGTGATATGTTGGTGTTAATTGTTCAGAGACTTCTTCAAGCTGGCCTGGTTGAAATCTCCCACAAGGCATCAGGGTGTGCTTGTTCCGTGCCTATTAATTACATTTCTCAGTTCCTCCAGTGCCTGCCTGGAATGTATACCACCACCAGGATAATGATGAAAGCTCCCTTGACAAATAAAATGGTCAACATTTGACTGCTAGATATTTCAGGTTGAGTAAGAAGGACTGGGACAACCACCATGCCTGTGCACCACAATGAATTCATCATGAAGCAAACTCCACCCCCTCTGCCTTTGAAAGACTGAGCTGTCCGGTCTTTGTGGAGAACGGTGACGACATTGAGCTGCAGCACTGTGTCTGAAATGGCGTGGGCAGCCTTGTTTCTGTGAAGCAAAGTACACAACAGCCCCTGATGTCCCTTTGGTACAGCAATCTTGCACCAAGGTCTTCAAGTTATTTTCCAGAGACTGTACATTCACCAGCAGGATAGCCAGGAGAGGAAGTCTAAGGCATTTGCATTTTAGTTGCACCTGTAGACTGGCATGGCATTCCCACATCCATTTTTTAAAAGGGGATACTAAGAAAAACAGCTGGGCATTGGCCAGACCAAACAGCAGCACAATGGTATAGAGTGAGTAAGATGGCACTATTAAGTGGCAACTCTTTGCGTGCAGCTCCAATAGGAATCATCAAATATTTCTGTTCAGGACTGAATACAACTGAAATCCACAGTCACAGCCATGGGTATTTCAGTAAGCTGCATCATTATAAGATGTTTAAAAATTCTATTGATACTCAAAGTCAATGAGCTTCGGATGGGAGACTCAGGTTGCAAGTGCAGTTCCCCTTTAAAATGCAAGCCTCGCTTACAGCCCTGCATAGCTATAAACTCCATCTCCATATAGAATGCATCTCAACTATATACACGGTATACTATATAATACAACTACTATACAGACATCCACAGTATAGTAATTTTTGAAGTGTCCCAATCAGGCCTAAAGGTTTAATCGCTGTGAAAGATTTCTTGCCTTGACGGCGGGGGATTTGCTTGGCAGAAGAGACTTGTGGCTGTGAAACAATCTCAGGTTCTGGGGTCTCCTCTGTGGTGGTTGTAGGAGTTGACTCTCGACTGCGGGAACAGCTCTGGATACCTTTCTTATGGAAGTGTTGGCATTCTGAACAGTGCATGGCAAAGCTTCATTAGCTGATTTGGATCATAATGTGGGAGTACGGTGTTTGATGTTACCATTTTCTTTACCGTTTAGAAAGCCACTTCACATTGCTTTGTCCATTGCCATTTCTTCCCGATCTGTAGTAATGAGCTCAAGGTGTGGACCACGGTAGTCAGGTTTGGCACAAACCTGTTATAATAACTGGCAAATCCTAAAAGGATCAAAACTGTGACAAGTCTTGCCTTGGGGCATCCAGCACTACATGTATTTTCTTACCACACTTGTGTAATCCTTGTGTGACCACAGTAAGTGATACTTGGTTTAAAGAATTCACACTTGTTGCATTGTGCTCTGAGCCAATTATCTTCTAATCTGAGATTTTGGAGATATTCCTTGTCATCCTTAATGATAACAGTGATGTCACCCAGGTGACACTGAGTGCCTGGACAGTCCTGCAGCACCTGATCATAGCTTTCTGCTGGAGTTCAGGTACAGATGCAACTCCAAAAATACGCTATTATAGTGATAAAGCCCTTGGTAAGTGTTTGTGATGAGAAACACTTTGGACTCTTCTTTCATCTCCATCTGTTAGGTAGGCCTCAGCTAAGTCCACTTTGCTGAAGTGTTTTCCTCCAGAAAGGTTTGCAAAGGTATTCCCTATCCTGGGCTGAGGGTATTGATCTTCTTTCAGTGCTGTCTTGATAGTAACCTTAAAATCAGCACAGATCCTGACAGACCCATCCTCCTTGGCTACTGAGACCATTAGTGTTGTCCATGGGCTCCACTCTTGGCAAGAATTCCTTCAGCCTCCATGCGATCTAGCTCACTAACTTACAGTACTTTGTCATGGATAGTATAAGGAACTGGACAGGTTTTGTAAAACTTGAGTGCGGCATTTTCATTAAGTACTACTTTACCCTTGATACGTTTGAGTTTTCTAATACCATCCTTGAGCACTGCTGTGGCATCATCCAGTACCTTTCTGAATTGACTTTCAGTTGGTTCTGTTCCAGGGGATGTCACATGCAAATGGTAGATAAGTCTCAAATTAAGTTGTAGTTGTCTCAGCTGCTCATGACCTCACAACGCTGGCCCTCCTGTTTTTACCACGTATAAACCCAATGTGGCTTGTTGGTTATTGTATTTCACTGTTCTGAATGTCAGTCACACAGGAGTTGCCCTTTCACCAGAATAAGCTCTTAGTTGGATATCTGCATGCTTCAGTTCTGCATCTTTGAAATGCTGCTCAAACTCATTCCGTGGAATGACTAAAACAGCCAAGCCAGTGTCCAATTCTATTTTAATTAATTTTCCATTCACTTCTGATGTAAGCCATATTGCTTATCTCTGGTTAGTTTTCACATTATAAATCTCAAGGCTACTCAGTTCTGCATCACTCTCATCATTACCAGAATTTTCATCAACAGCATGCGGTTTAGTACTTATTTTGAAACTGCATCTTAATTATCTTTTTCTTTTCCCTGTGCAGTCCATTTATTTCTGTCTGCCCAACATGCTCTTTGTATGTGTCCCACTTTGTTGCATTTTCTCCAAGTTTCACCTTTAAATTTGCATTGGTTTGGTGTATGTGAGGCCCTGTCACAACAGTAACACAATTTGTTCAGCCAGGCAGGCCTCCATCTAGATGCTGCAATTATTCAGGCTCACTTTCATTCCTGTTTGCAACTTAATTGTCTCTCTGGCTGCTGTTTCCATTGATACAGCAATTTCAACCGCTCTTTTGAAGGTAAGTTGTGCTTCATTTAGAAGCCACTTTTGAGTGATTTTTTTGTAAGATTCCACAAATCAAGCAATCTCTTGATGCATCATTAAGCCCACTACTGAGCTGACAATACTCAGACAATCTCCAAGTCAGCTACATATGGTGAAATGGACTCCCCTTCCGTTTGATTTCACTTATGAAATCTAGAGTTCTGCAATCAACAATGGTTTTGGTTCTAAATATTACTGTATTACTTTCACAATATCAACAAAGTTCACTACAGCTGGTTTGGTTGGAGCCGTTAAATTTCTAAGTAAACTGTATCCTTTTAAATTCAATGCTTTCAGTAAAACTGACACTTGTTTCTCGTTGACTATTTCATTTGCTTTAATATACTGCTCAATCCATTCAGTAAATTCCAGTAATCTGTTGTGCAATCAAATGCATCAATCTTTCAATGTAGCCAGCCATTTCTGCTTTTTTTTTATGATTATCACCTGGTGCTTAATGTTTATAAACCCACTAATTCCGTTTTCTGCATTTTTAAAATTTGATTATCTTTCCTTTACTGGAGAAAACATGCTTCTCTGAAGGGGAAAAAAGTGCTGCACTTTAAAAAAAAATTAAACTTGACCGTTCTTGCTGCTCTTCAACAAGTAGTCGTCTCCGGTTCATTTGTCCCTTCCCTTGACTCTGTCTACACATCCTGCTGCCTTAGGAAAGCAGCAACATAATCAAAGGCCCATCCCATTCTTCTCCCTACTTCCATGAGACCTGTTGTATGATAAAGCTTAACTCTTGATTTCCTAAGTTACCTCAGCTTGGTTCTTGCATGTGACAATAATAAACAAATGATCAATTAATTGCCAATATTTATGTCCTAATAATCCAGTGTCTACCAAGACACATTTCCATGGGGAAAGAGAAGAACATTTAAATTGTAACTTTTCTGAATCTGCTAAATTAAAAAAGGATCTGAATGTTAGCTGTGACTTTTCTGACCTAGACAAAGAAATAAATAGAGTAAAAAGAGTGGATGAGAATAATTTGTGGGTAAACATGAAAGGCAGCAAACACAAAAGTAGTAAAGGAGTGTTCCCAAAGGAATGGTGAGGCAGAATATGGACCGGAAAGGAACTGATGAAAGTCATCAGCTGAAAACATTGAATTTGTTTCACTCCACAGATGCTGTCTGACTTTCTGAATATTTGCAATATTTTTCTCAGTCCTAGAGCAATTGCTTTTCTTTTGCTTTTTGATCCAGAAGTAACTCTTTCTGTGGAGACAAAGGGTTTGGCTGAGGTATGCATTGCCCATACTACCGCCAGGTAAAAGGACAGGCTTACCCTATAGTTATAGCCAGTCCACCTGAATTCAATAATAAAGAAGCCATAAAGACAAGAAACCAATGCAAAATTTATTGCCTCCTGGAAAATTATGAATTGATAATTTAAAATCAGCATGGATTTGTTAAAGAGCCAATTCATACTTGACTAGTTTGTTTGAGTTCTTTGATAAAGTGGCAGAGAGAATGAGTGCAGTGTAATTGATATATAATTGACCTTTTAAAGAATCATAAGCCTCTTAGCAAATCCTAGGGAACTGCAAGAAGAGTGACAGCATGGAATAAAATCAGTTACCTATGAGAAAGGACAGAGATGGCTGCTTTTTGTACTGCTGTTCCTTTTGGGACCAGTATTATAATCACTGCTTTCATGATATATCTAGGATTTGCATGTGGGTACGCAGGACAAAATTACAAGGAGTACTCGTGGCACAAAACTTGTAAATTATAAATTATTTGCAGCAAGTCGGATAATAAATAACTTTACAGGGCCCAGGCAGACTGGTGAAATGGTAGACACCTGTCATTTAAAATTTACGGAAATAGGCAGGTTGAAGAGAGGCAAAATAGGTTGAGTGGTACAATACGAAACAACAGGTAAAAATAGAAACATGTAAAACTTTAAAATTTACAGAAAAATTAGAGGGCTGTTTTACAGCATAGAAACAGGTCTTTCAGCCCAACTTGTCAATGACATACAAGTTTCCTATCTAAGCTAGTCCCTTTTTACCTGTGTTTGGCCCATATTCCTCTAAACATTTCCTATCCTGTCTAAATGTTCTGTACCTGAGAACTGATCATAACCCAAACATTCACAAAGTTGAAATGCACCCATAAATCAAATTCCCACACAGCATAAGATGCTTGTAAAGGTGGGTTGTCCCATAAAAATAAATAGTCTGGAGAAGGATTTGGAGAAGAAAACTTGTTTTTCCATTCTCAATAACCAAGCTGCGAGTAACAAATGCAGCCCAAATCTGTCTCAGGCTAGTCATGACATTCCTTTAAAGGATCTTACTGCAGACAAGGTTTTAAATGCTATTGTTGGTTTTAGAAAGGATGTCGCTGTGGTCTGGATGGATAGAATTCACAAAAGGGACATCAGTCTGTTAACTAGATTGTTCAACATGACAAAATTCTAGCTAGTGCCAAGAACAGTTGCCTGCAGTCCACAGTAGCCAGCAAATTCCTACCACTGCTCTCCCAAATGTTTGTTCTATGTACAAGCTGTACCAAGGTGCTATACTTGTTCTGGACCTTGATTATCTGTTTGTCGACCCCTTTCATGGATACATGGCTGCACAAATGGTCAGATAATGGCTGCGGTAGGCCAACTGTACATGAGTGGAGGAGAACCTGCACCCATCACAATCTGTGAAAACCCTGCCTCTCAGGTCCCTTTTATATCTATCTTCTTTCATATGCAATCTATGGTCTATTCAATCTTTAGGTTCCCCAGGGAAAAGGGCTACCAATTCCCATGGCTATCTTGACTATACCTTTCCCACCCTGTCTCCTGTAAAAAAAATGCTATTCCCTTTTCAAAGTTCCTTCATCTCCACTATACTGTACCTGTTCCCAAAATGAGGATTTCCTTTCTAGAACATCAGAGATGTTCTTCTTCAAAGAACAGAGTTTCTTTTCCTTCACCATTGATGCTGACTTCACCTGCATCTCCACCATTTCCCGGACATCCGCGCTCACCACATCTTCCCTCCACCTTAACAGGCATAGAGTGCCTATTGTCTTCACCTACCACTCCATGAGCCTCTGCATCCGACAATCAGACACGTTATTCTCTGCAACCTCTGCCATCTTCAATGGGACCCTAACACCAAGCATATCTTTACCTCTCCCCCCACCCCCCCATTCTCTGCTTTCTGCGGGGATCACTCCCTCCTTGATTCCATTGTCCATTCATCCCTCCCCACTGATTTCCCTCTTGGCACTTCTCCCTGCAAGTGGTGGAAATGCAAGACCTGTCCATTCACCTCCGCCCTCACCTGCATTCAGGACCCCAGACAGTCAACACTACACTTGTGAATCTGTTGGCAGTGTCTACAGTATCCAGTGCTTCGCTTGCGGCCTCCTCTCCGTTGTTGAGACCTGATGTAGATTGGGTTCACGGTGGCCATGATGGTGGTAAACCCGTTCACCAAGGTGGCCCACTTCATTGCTCTCTCCAAACTTCCATCAGCTGCTAAGATGGCCGACCTAGTTTTCCTACATTTTGTCTGCCTCCATGGCTTCCCTTGGGACATTGTGTCGGTCCGGGGCCATGATTCATCTCCTGCTTCTGGCAAGCCTTCGGCTCCCTCCTCCCCACCTAAGTACGTTTGTCCTCTGGCTATCATCCACAGACCAATGGACAGTTGGAAAGAGCCAATCAGCAAGTGGAGAAGTTTCTGCAATGCTTCACCGTCTCTAACCCTTCCACATGGAAAAAAAAATCTGCTCTGGGCCGAGCTGTCCCACAGTCTACACACCTCCTCAGCTACAAGTATTTCACCTTATGAAGTTCCTCATGGCTACCAACCCCCCTTGTTCACCACTGAGGAACCAACAGCGGAGCTTCTGTCCGTCAGTACTGGAATGGATGGAAAAGTGCATGGTGGGCCATCCACACTGCTAACTATGTCTACTGTCGCCAAGCTAACCACTGTCAGCACCCAGTCAGACTACTTCGGACTGAGAAATATGTCTGGCTGTCCACCTGAGATCTGTCCCTGTGCACCGACTCCCGCAAGCTCCTGCCCCAGTTCATGGGGTCCCTTTAAGATTACAGATCACATCAGCCCACTGTCACAATGGCGGGGCATTGGGAGCAAGGGTGGACCCAAATGCAAGACACATCTTGTGAGGTTACTTAGATTTAGTTTATAGTTTGAAACCAGGAGAGAAAGGCAGGAGTAGGAGTAGCGAACTGGACAAAGACTGAGGACTATGACTAGGCTGGGACCAAGGGTCTGGGCTAGGACTCGGAATCGGCTCCTAGAACTAGAGGAGACATGAAGAGGCTAGGATATGGACTCCGAGCCCAAGACTGGGCAAGGACCCAGTACCTGGGTCTTGCCTCGGGCTCGGACCTCAGAAGCAGGCAGGAACGTGACATGGGCTAGGGAGAGGAGGAACATGAGAACACAGAGCCTCAGTCTCGGGAGAGCAGGTACAGGGAACCATGGACACATACACAGAACACAGAGTCGGGACCCCTCCTTGGGTACAGGACATGGGGCCGGGACTCATGACCCTCCGTGGGGCAACGGCAAGACGGCCTGACTTACCCCACGGAGGCGAGGACTGGACAAGGCAAGACATGACTCCCCGCAGGGCAACGGCAAGACGGCCTGACTTACCCCACAGAGGCAAGGACAAGACAAGACAAGACAGGACTCCCCACGGGGCAACGGCAAGACGGCCTGACCTACCCCCACAGAGGCGAGGACAGGACAAGACAAGACCAACACGAATGAACACCAGACAGTACCCATCTAGCTCCGGTGATGGAACTAGACCGAAGTGCAGGTGGGAGCTGCAGACGAGGGATAGAGGCGAGGGGGGCAGAGAAGGGATTCAGACAGGGGGGTAGGACAGGAATCACAGACCGCCAGGGCCAGGACTTGACTCAGAACTGGGAAGCTGCCAGGGCCAGGACTTGACGTGGTACCAGAATGCCGCCGGAGCCAGGATGTGGACGTGGTACTTAGATGCTGCCAGAGCCAGGACGTGGACGTGGAACTCGGATGGTGCCGGAGCCAGGATGTGGACGTGGTGCTTGGAACCTCCGGATAGTGGCGAGCTCTCGACTCGGCCCGGGAACAGTAGACAGCGGCTCTTGATTCTCTCCGGCGGGTTAACTGACGGACCCACCTTGATGAGGAAACTTTGCAGGCTCGCTTCGGCGAGGTAACTGGACAAGGTTGCTCCGGTGAGGGAAGGCGGATTACCGGCACTCACTTCGGCAGAGACTAGGCTTGCTCCGGCCAGATGACATTGGCACGCCATGACTTTGCAGACTTTGCAGATGCTCCCGCACCGAACGGCTGAAAGCCGGAGACTATAAACTACCGGTTCAGCCGAGTGTTAATTGCCTCTAATCACCAAAGTCGAAGGACATGGGAAAACAGGGAATCAACGGTCCAGATCGTAACATAAACAAGCTAAATTTAAAGGGACCCCGATCCAGACCATGTCACCCACTCCAACTGCCACCATCCCTCGGGATCACACCTACCTTCCACATGTCCTTCCTCAAGCCTGTTGTCCATAGACCACTCAACCCACTTGAGCCTGAACCTCCAGAACCAAGGATGGTGGAAGGTAGTCCAAGGTACACAGTTTTCTGGCTGATTGATTCATGTCATTGTTAATGGGGTGCTCAGTACCTTGATTACTGGGAGGGATATGGCCCGGAGGAGAGCTCTTGGGTACTGTCCAGTTACATTTGGATCCATTGCTCATCGACGATCCACTGGACTTATCTGGATCATTCTGGGCCATTGGGGGGGCCTGTAATTGCAGGCTCCTCCCAGACTCCACCCAGCTAACTGGAGTCTCCAGCCACTCAGTTCCAACTCATCACCTGCAGCCTATTTAAACCCAGCTCTCATCCACAGTCTTTGTTCACTCATATGAACCAACCAGCCTCAACCAGCTGGTCCTAGCCTTCAATTACCTTGTTGCCTTGTTGTGTTAAGCGTCCATTCCCTCTTACTTTGCAGCCCCTTAGTGGCTTGTTAATTTACAGTTTATTAGTAAAATATTGTTTACTACTAAATCGTCTCCAATGCTCTGCTTTTGGGTCAAGCCTCCCCTCCGTTTCCTGTCAAGAGTTTTATAAAAGCAAATAGAGAATGAAAGAATTGAAAAGTAAGAAAGTTATGAACAATCCATCTCAAACCTTGTTTAGATGACATTTAGAATATGGTGTACAATGCGATTGCTGTATTATTAGTACGAACTGAGAGTCATGGTCACAGAACATGGAAACAGGCCCCTTGACCCAACTCATCCATGGCACCCACTTAGACCCGATTCCCATGTTTGGCTCATCCTTTAAACTTCCCTCTCCATAATAGAGGATGGTAAAAGACATATGAGAGTATACTTTTCAGGAAAGGGTGAACATTTTGGAGGTTAATGAATAAAGAAACATACAATGTTGCTGGGGGTATGGCAAGATGTCAAGGCATTTCCATCAGTGAAAGCATTTTGAGCAAAAAGGAAAATTAGAGGGCAGTCATTTAAAGAAGCATTGGATGGAATTGCATGGGAACCATCAAGAAGAGGAGATGAGGTTTCGACAATCGACATGATCATAGTCAATGGAAGGGCAAGTTTGAGACACCAAGTGTGCAATTCCTGCTCCTATTTTCATATCATCTTACTCTCAGACTCTTCTCATGAGAAAACAAGTCAACTAATCAATGTGTTTAAAGTTGCTAGGGTAGAGAAAAGAGGTAGTTTCCACTTGAGGAAGAACATAGTTCGAGTCTGTCAATATCAGACAGTCATCTAGGAATCCAGAACGGAATTTAGCAGAGACTCCTTTATCCAGAGGATGTTGAGAATGTGGAACTCCTTACCATGGGAATAATTGAAGCGAATAGTGTAGATGCTGTACGTGCATCTGAGGAAGAAGAGAATAAAAGATTATGTTGACAGATCTAGCTGAGGACAGTAGAGGTCAGAGTGAGCATAGATGCCTGCATGCATTTCATAATTAGCTGGGGAGAAAGCTTGCATCAATTTCCAGGAGCCTTCTCCTTAGTCCACAGCGAAACGGAGTTTATACTCATTCAGTGCACATCCATCATTACAGCTGTTTACACTAATTCAGTTCATCCCCATTCTGCGGCTGTTTATATTCATTCAGTTCATCCCCATCCCTGCGGGTGTTTATACTCATTCAGTTCACCTCAATCCCTGCAGGTGTTTATACTCATTCAGTTCATCCCCATCCCTGCAGGTGTTTATACTCATTCAGTTCATCCCCATCCCTGCAGGTGTTTATACTCATTCAGTTCACCTCCATCCCAGCAGGTGTTTATACTCATTCAGTTCACATCCATCCCTGCGGGTGTTTATACTAATTCAGTTCATCCGCATCCCTGTGGGTGTTTATACTCATTCAGTTCACCTCCATCACTGAAGGTGTTTATACTCATTCAGTTCATTCCCATCCCTGCAGGTGTTTATACTCCTTCAGTTCACCTCAATCCCTGCGGGTGTTTATACTCATTCAGTTCATCCCCAACCCTGCGAGTGTTTATACTCATTCAGTTCATCCCCATCCCTGCGGGTGTCTATACTCATTCAGTTCATCCCCATCCCTGCGGGTGTTTATAGTCATTCAGTTCATCCCCATCCCTGCGGTTGTTTATACTCATTCAGTTCATCCCCATCCCTGCGGGTGTTTATACTCATTCAGTTCATCCCCATCCCTGTAGTTGTTTATACTCATTCAGTTCATCCCTATCCCTGCGGGTGTTTATACTCATTCAGTTCATCCCCATCCCTGCAGGTGTTTATACTCATTCAGTTCATCCCCGTCCCTGCTGGTGTTTATACTCATTCAGTTCACATCCATCCCAGCAGGTGTTTATACTCAATCAGTTCATCCCTATCCTACAGGTGTTTATACTCAATCAGTTCATCCCCATCCCTGCGGGTGTTTATACTCATTCAGTTCACCTCCATCCCTGCGGGTGTTTATACTCATACAGTTCAGCCCCATCCCTGTGTGAGTTTATACTCATTCAGTTCATCCCCATTCCTCTGGGTGTTTATACTCATTCACTTCATCCCCATCCCTGCAGGTGTTTATACTCATTCAGTTCACCTCCATCCCTGCGGGTGTTTATACTCATTCAGTTCATCCCTATCCCTGCAGGTGTTTGTAGTCATTCAGTTCACCTCCATCCCTGCAAGTGTTTATACTCATTCAGTTCATCCCCGTCCCTGCTGGTGTTTATACTCATTCAGTTCATCCCGTTCCCTGCAGGTGTTTATACTCATTCAGTTCACCTCCAACCCTGCGGGTGTTTATACTCATTCAGTTCATTCCCATCTCTGCTGGTATTTAAGCTCATTCAGTTCACCTCCATCAATGGGTGTTTATACTCATTCAGTTTATCCCCATCCCTGCAGGTGTTTATACTCATTCAGTTCACCTCCATCCTTGCAGGTGTTTATACTCATTCAGTTCACCCCCACTCCTACAGGTGTTTATACTCATTCAGTGTCTTCCGCATCCCTGCAGGTGTTTATACTCATTCAGTTCATCCCACTCCCTGCAGGTGTTTATACTCATTCAGTTCTTCCGATCCCTGCAGGTGTTTATACTCATTCAGTTCATCCCCATCCCTGCGGGTGTTTATAATCATTCAGTTCATCCCCGTCTATGCAGATATTTGTACTCATTCAGTTCATCCCCATCCCTGCGGGTTTGTATACGCATTCAGTTCATCCCCATCACAGCAGGTGTTTATACTTATTTAGTTCTTCCCCATCCTGCGGATGTTTATACTCATTCACTTTATCCCCATCCCTGCGGTGTTTATACAGATTCAGTTCATCCCCATCACTGCGGGTGTATATACTCATTCAGATCACCCCCATCCCGGCAGGTGTTTAGACTCATTCAGTTCAGTCCCATCCCTGCAGGTGTTAATACTCATTCAGTTCATCCCCATCCCAGCAGGTGATTATACTCATTCAGTTCATCCCCATCCCTGCAGGTGTTTATACTCATTCAGTTCAGTCCCATCCCTGCAGGTGTTTATACTCATTCAGTTCATCCCCATCCCTGCGGGTGTTTATACTCATTCAGTTTATCCCCATCCCTGCAGTTGATTATACTCATTCAGTTCATCCCCATACCTGCAGGTGTTTATACTCATTCAGTTCACCTCCATCCTTGCGGGTGTTTATACTCATTCAGTTCACCTTCATCCCTGTAGGTGTTGAGACTCATTCAGTTCATCCTCATCCCTGCGGGTGTTTATACTCAAGCAATTCACCTCCATCCCTGCGGGTGTTTATACTCATTCAGTTCAGCCCCAACCCTGTTGGTGCTAATACTCATTCAGTTCATCTCCATCCCTGTGGGTGTTTATACTCATTCAGTTCATCCCCGTCCCTGCTGGTGTTTATACTCATTGAGTTCATCCCCATCCCTGCAGGTGTTTATACTAATTCAGTTCACCTCCATTCCAGCAGGTGTTTATACTCATTCAGTTCACCTCCATCCCTGCGGATGTTTATATTCAGTTCATCCCCATCCCTGCGGGTGTTTATACTCATTCAGTTCATCCTCATCCCTGCAGGTGTTTATACTCATTCAGTTCAACTCCATCCCTGCGGGTGTTTATACTCATTCAGTTCACCCCCATCCCGGCAGGTGTTTATACTCATTCAGTTCACATCCATCGCTGCAGGTGTTTATAGTCATTCAGTTCATCCCATCCTGGCAGGTGTTTATACTCATTCAGTTCATCTCCATCCGTGCAGGTGTTTATACTCATTCAGTTCATCCCCATCCCTGCAGGTGTTTGTAGTCATTCAGTTCACCTCTATCCATGCAGGTGTTTATACTCATTCAGTTCATCCCCGTCCCTGCTGGTGTTTATACTCATTCAGTTCATCCCCATCCCAGCAGGTGTTTATACTCATTCAGTTCACCTCCATCAATGGGTGTTTATACTCATTTAGTTCATTCCCATCCCTGCGGGTGTTTATACTCATTCAGTTCCGTGCCATCCCTGCGGGTGTTTATACTCATTCAGTTCATCCTCATCCCTGCAGGTGTTTATACTCATTCAGTTCACCGCCAACCCTGCAGGTGTTTACACTCATTCAGTTCACCTCCATCCCTGCAGGTGTTTATACTCATTCAGTTCACCTCCATCCCTGCGGGTGTTTATACTCATTCACTTCATCCCCCTACCTGCAGGTGTTTATACTCATTCAGTTCACCTCCATCCCTGCAGGTGTTTATACTCATTCAGTTCATCCCCCTCCCTACAGGTGTTTATACTCATTCACTTCACCTCCATCCCTGCGGGTGTTTATAATCATTCAGTTCATCCCTGTCTATGCAGATACTTGTACTCATTCAGTTCATCCCCATCCCTGCGGGTTTGTATACGCATTCAGTTCATCCCGATCACAGCAGGTGTTTATACTAATTTAGTTATTCCCCATCCTGCGGATGTTTAAACTCATTCACTTTATCCCCATCCCTGCGGTGTTTATACAGATTCAGTTCATCCCCATCCCTGCAGGTGTTTATATTCATTCAGTTCACCTTCATCACTGCAGGTGTTTATACTCATTCAGTTCATCCCCATACCAGCAGGTGTTTGTACTCATTCAGTTCACTCCCATCCCGACAGGTGTTTATATTCATTCAGTTCATCCCCATCCCTGCGGGTGTTTATACTCATTCAGTTCATCCCCATCCCAGCAGTTGTTTATACTCATTCAGTTCATCCCCATTCCTGCGGGTGTTTATACTCATTCAGTTCATCCCCATCCCTGCAGGTGTTTATAATCATTCAGTTCACCTCCATCCCTTCAGGTGCTTATACTCATTCAGTTCATCCCCATCCCTGCGGGTGTTTATACTGATTCAGTTCATCCCCATCCCTGCAGGTGTTCATATTCATTCAGTTCAACTCCATCACTGCAGGTGTTTATATTCATTCAGTTCATCCCCATCGCAGCAGGTGATTATACTCATTGAGTTCATCCCCATCCCTGCAGGTGTTTATACTCATTCAGTTCAGTCCCATCCCTGCAGGTGTTTATACTCATTCAGTTCATCCCCATCCCTGCAGGTGTTTATACTCATTCAGTTCACCTGCATCCCTGCAGGTGTTTGTACTCATTCAGTTCACCCCCATTCCGGCAGGTGTTTATACTCATGCAGTTCATCCCCATCTCCGCAGGTGTTTATACTCATTCAGTTCATCCCCATCCCTGCTGGGTTTTATACTCATTCAGTTCACCTCCATCCCTGGGGTGTTTATACTGATTCAGCTCATCCCCATCCCTGCGGGTGTTTATACTCATTCAGTTCACCCCCTTCCCTGCAGGTGTTTATACTCATTCATCTCATCCCCATCCCTGCAGGTGTTTGTCGTCATTCAGTTCACCTCTATCCCTGCAGGTGTTTATACTCATTCATCTCATCCCCGTCCCTGCTGGTGTTTATACTCATTCAGTTCATCCCCATCCCTGCAGGTGTTTATAATCATTCAGTTCACCTCCATCCCTTCAGGTGCTTATACTCATTCAGTTCATCCCCATCCCTGCGGGTGTTTATGCTGATTCAGTTCATCCCCATCCCTGCAGGTGTTCATATTCATTCAGTTCAACTCCATCCCTGCAGGTGTTAATACTCATTCAGTTCACCTCCATCCCTGCAGGTGTTTATACTCATTCAGTTCACCCCATCCCAGCAAGTGATTATACTCATTGAGTTCATCTCCATTCCTGCAGATGTTTATACTCACTGAGTTCATCCCTATCCCTGTAGCTGTTTATACTCATTCAGTTCATCCCCATCCCTGCAGGTGTTTATAGTCCTTCAGTTCACCTCAATCCCTGCGGGTGTTTATTCTCATTCAGTTCATCCCCATCCCAGCAGGTGATTATACTCATTGAGTTCATCCCAATCCCTGCAGGTGTTCATACTCATTCAGTTCAGTCCCATCCCTGCAGGTGTTTATACTCATTCAGTTCACCTCTATCCCTGGAGGTGTTTATACTCATTCAGTTCATCCCCATCCCTGCAGGTGTTTATTCTCATTCAGTTCACCTCCATCCCGGCAGGTGTTTATAATCATTCAGTTCACCTCCATCCCTGCGGGTGTTTATACTCATTCAGTTCCGCGCCATCCCTGCGGGTGTTTAAACTCATTCAGTTCACCTCCATCCGTGCGGGTGTTTATACTCATTCAGTTCTCCCCCAGCCCTGCTTCTGTTTATACTCATTCAGTTCAACTCCATCAATGGGTGTTTATACTCATTCAGTTCATTCCCATCCCTGCGGGTGTTTATACTCATTTAGTTCCACGCCATCCCTGCGGGTGTTTATACTCATTCAGTTCACCTCCATCCCTGCAGGTGTTTATACTCATTCAGTTCACCTCCATCCCTGCAGGTGTTTACACTCATTCAGTTCATCCTCATCCCTGCAGTGTTTATACTCATTAAGTTCAAATCCATCCATGCTGGTGTTTATAGTAATTCAGTTCATCCCTAGCCCTGCGGGTTTTTATACTCATTCAGTTCACTTCCATCCCTGCGGGTGTTTATACTCATTCAGTTCATTCCTTTCCCTTCAGGTGTTTACACTCATTCAGTTCATCCCCATCCCTGCAGTTGTTTATACTCATTCAGTTCATCCCCATCCCTGCAGGTGTTTATACTCATTCAGTTCACCTTCATCCCTGTAGGTGTTTATACTCATTCAGTTCATCCCCGTCCCTGCTGGTGTTTATACTCATTCAGTTCACCTCCATTCCAGCGGGTGTTTATACTCATTCAGTTCACCTTCATCCCTGTAGGTGTTTATACTCATTCAGTTCATCCCCATCCCTGCAGGTGTTTATACTCATTCAGTTCATCCCCATCCCTGCAGATGTTTATACTCATTCAGTTCATCCCATCCCGGCAGGTGTTTACACTCATTCATCTCATCCCCATCCCTGCAGGTGTTTGTCGTCATTCAGTTCACCTCTATCCCTGCAGGTGTTTATACTCATTCAGTTCATCCCCGTCCCTGTTGGTGTTTATACTCATTCAGTTCATCCCCATCCGTGCAGGTGTTTATTCTCATTCAGTTCACCTCCATCACTGCTGGTGTTTATACTCATTCAGTTCATCCCCATCCCTGCAGGTGTTCATATTCATTCAGTTCAACTCCATCACTGCAGGTGTATATATTCATTCAGTTCATCCCCATCGCAGCAGGTGATTATACTCATTGAGTTCATCCCCATCCCTGCAGGTGTTTAAACTCATTCAGTTCATCCCCATCCCTGCAGGTGTTTATACTCATTCAGTTCATCCCCATCCCTGCAGGTGTTAATACTCATTCAGTTCACCTCCATCCCTGCAGGTGTTTATACTCATTCAGTTCACCCCATCCCAGCAAGTGATTATACTCATTGAGTTCATCTCCATACCTGCAGATGTTTATACTCACTGAGTTCATCCCTATCCCTGTAGGTGTTTATACTCATTCAGTTCATCCCCATCCCTGCAGGTGTTTATACTCCTTCAGTTCACCTCAATCCCTGCGGGTGTTTATTCTCATTCAGTTCATCCCCATCCCAGCAGGTGATTATACTCATTGAGTTCATCCCAATCCCTGCAGGTGTTCATACTCATTCAGTTCAGTCCCATCCCTGCGGGTGTTTATACTCATTCAGTTCACCTCCATCCGTGCGGGTGTTTATACTCATTCATCTCATCCCCATCCCTGCAGGTGTTTGTCGTCATTCAGTTCACCTCTATCCCTGCAGGTGTTTATACTCATTCAGTTCATCCCCGTCCCTGCTGGTGTTTATACTCATTCAGTTCATCCCCATCCGTGCTTGTGTTTATTCTCATTCAGTTCACCTCCATCCCAGCAGGTGTTTATACTCATCCAGTTCACCTCCATCCGTGCGGGTGGTTATACTCATTCAGTCCTCCCCCAGCCCTGCTGCTGTTTATACTCATTCAGTTCACCTCCATCAATGGGTGTTTATACTCATTCAGTTCATTCCCATCCCTGTGGGTGTTTATACTCATTCAGTTCCGCGCCATCCCTGCGGGTGTTCATACTCATTCAGTTCACCTCCATCCGTGCGGGTTTTTATACTCATTCAGTTCATCCCCATCCCTGCTGCTGTTTATACTCATTCAGTTCACCTCCATCAATGGGTGTTTATACTCATTCAGTTCATTCCCATCCCTGCGGGTGTTCATACTCATTCAGTTCACCTCCATCCGTGCGGGTTTTTATACTCATTCAGTTCTACCCCAGCCCTGCTGCTGTTTATACTCATTCAGTTCACCTCCATCAATGGGTGTTTATACTCATTCAGTTCATCCCCATCCCTGCAGTTGTTTATACTCATTGAGTTCATCCCCATCCCTGTAGGTGTTTATACTCATTCAGTTCATCCCCGTCCCTGCTGGTGTTTATACTCATTCAGTTCATACCCATCCCTGCTGGTGTTTATACTCTTTCAGTTCACCTCCATTCCAGCGGGTGTTTATACTCATTCAGTTCACCACAATCCCTGCGAGTGTTTATACTGATTCAGTTCACCTCCATCCCTGCGGGTGTTTATACTGATTCAGTTCACCTCCATCCCTGCGGGTGTTTATACTCATTCAGTTCATCCCCATCCCCGCAGGTGTTTATGCTGATTCAGTTCATCCTCATCCCTGGGGTGTTTATACTCATTCAGTTCACCTCCATCCGTGCGGGTGTTTATACTCATTCAGTTCACCTCCATCCGTGCGGGTGTTTATACTCATTCAGTTCTCCCCCAGCCCTGCTTCTGTTTATACTCATTCAGTTCACCTCCATCCCTGCAGGTGTTTATACTCATTCAGTTCACCTCCATCCCTGCAGGTGTTTACACTCATTCAGTTCATCCTCATCCCTGCAGTGTTTATACTCATTAAGTTCAAATCCATCCATGCTGGTGTTTATAGTAATTCAGTTCATCCCCAGCCCTGCGGGTTTTTATACTCATTCAGTTCACTTCCATCCCTGCGGGTGTTTATACTCATTCAGTTCATCCCTTTCCCTTCAGGTGTTTACACTCATTCAGTTCATCCCCATCCCTGCAGTTGTTTATACTCATTCAGTTCATCCCCATCCCTGCAGGTGTTTATACTCATTCAGTTCACCTTCATCCCTGTAGGTGTTTATACTCATTCAGTTCATCCCCGTCCCTGCTGGTGTTTATACTCATTCAGTTCATACCCATCCCTGCTGGTGTTTATACTCATTCAGTTCACCTGCATCCCTGCAGGTGTTTGTACTCATTCAGTTCACCCCCATTCCGGCAGGTATTTATACTCATGCAGTTCATCCCCATCTCCGTAGGTGTTTATACTCATTCAGTTCATCCCCATCCCTGCTGGGTTTTATACTCATTCAGTTCACCTCCATCCCTGGGGTGTTTATACTGATTCAGTTCATCCCCATCCCTGCGGGTGTTTATACTCATTCAGTTCACCCCCTTCCCTGCAGGTGTTTATACTCATTCAGTTCATCCTATCCCGGCAGGTGTTTATACTCATTCATCTCATCCCCATCCCTGCAGGTGTTTGTCGTCATTCAGTTCACCTCTATCCCTGCGGGTGTTTATACTCATTCAGTTCATCCCTTTCCCTTCAGGTGTTTACACTCATTCAGTTCATCCCCATCCCTGCAGTTGTTTATACTCATTCAGTTCATCCCCATCCCTGCAGGTGTTTATACTGATTCAGTTCATCCCCATCCCTGCTGGTGTTTATACTCATTCAGTTCATACCCATCCCTGCTGGTGTTTATACTCATTCAGTTCACCTCCATTCCAGCGGGTGTTTATACTCATTCAGTTCACCACAATCCCTGCGGGTGTTTATACTCATTCAGTTCATCACCATCCCTGCGAGTGTTTATACTGATTCAGTTCACCTCCATCCCTGCGGGTGTTTATACTGATTCAGTTCATCCCATTCCCTGCAGGTGTTCATATTCATTCAGTTCACCTCCATCACTGCAGGTGTTTATACTCATTGAGTTCATCCCCATCCCTGTAGGTGTTTATACTCATTCAGTTCATCCCCATCCCCGCAGGTGTTTATGCTGATTCAGTTCATCCCCATCCCTGCAGGTGTTTATACTCATTCAGTTCATCCCCATCCCTGCAGGTGTTTATACTCATTCAGTTCACCTCCATCCCAGCAGGTGTTTATACTCATTCAGTTCACATCCATCCCTGCGGGTGTTTATACTAATTCAGTTCATCCGCATCCCTGTGGGTGTTTATACTCCTTCAGTTCACCTCCATCCCTTCAGGTGCTTATACTCATTCAGTTCATCCCCATCCCTGCGGGTGTTTATGCTGATTCAGTTCATCCCCATCCCTGCAGGTGTTCATATTCATTCAGTTCAACTCCATCCCTGCAGGTGTTAATACTCATTCAGTTCACCTCCATCCCTGCAGGTGTTTATACTCATTCAGTTCACCCCATCCCAGCAAGTGATTATACTCATTGAGTTCATCTCCATTCCTGCAGATGTTTATACTCACTGTGTTCATCCCTATCCCTGTAGGTGTTTATACTCATTCAGTTCATCCCCATCCCTGCAGGTGTTTATAGTCCTTCAGTTCACCTCAATCCCTGCGGGTGTTTATTCTCATTCAGTTCATCCCCATCCCAGCAGGTGATTATACTCATTGAGTTCATCCCAATCCCTGCAGGTGTTCATACTCATTCAGTTCAGTCCCATCCCTGCAGGTGTTTATACTCATTCAGTTCACCTCTATCCCTGGAGGTGTTTATACTCATTCAGTTCATCCCCATCCCTGCAGGTGTTTATTCTCATTCAGTTCACCTCCATCCCGGCAGGTGTTTATAATCATTCAGTTCACCTCCATCCCTGCGGGTGTTTATACTCATTCAGTTCCGCGCCATCCCTGCGGGTGTTTAAACTCATTCAGTTCACCTCCATCCGTGCGGGTGTTTATACTCATTCAGTTCTCCCCCAGCCCTGCTTCTGTTTATACTCATTCAGTTCAACTCCATCAATGGGTGTTTATACTCATTCAGTTCATTCCCATCCCTGCGGGTGTTTATACTCATTTAGTTCCACGCCATCCCTGCGGGTGTTTATACTCATTCAGTTCACCTCCATCACTGCTGGTGTTTATACTCATTCAGTTCATCCCCATCCCTGCAGGTGTTCATATTCATTCAGTTCAACTCCATCACTGCAGGTGTATATATTCATTCAGTTCATCCCCATCGCAGCAGGTGATTATACTCATTGAGTTCATCCCCATCCCTGCAGGTGTTTAAACTCATTCAGTTCATCCCCATCCCTGCAGGTGTTTATACTCATTCAGTTCATCCCCATCCCTGCAGGTGTTAATACTCATTCAGTTCACCTCCATCCCTGCAGGTGTTTATACTCATTCAGTTCACCCCATCCCAGCAAGTGATTATACTCATTGAGTTCATCTCCATACCTGCAGATGTTTATACTCACTGAGTTCATCCCTATCCCTGTAGGTGTTTATACTCATTCAGTTCATCCCCATCCCTGCAGGTGTTTATACTCCTTCAGTTCACCTCAATCCCTGCGGGTGTTTATTCTCATTCAGTTCATCCCCATCCCAGCAGGTGATTATACTCATTGAGTTCATCCCAATCCCTGCAGGTGTTCATACTCATTCAGTTCAGTCCCATCCCTGCGGGTGTTTATACTCATTCAGTTCACCTCCATCCGTGCGGGTGTTTATACTCATTCATCTCATCCCCATCCCTGCAGGTGTTTGTCGTCATTCAGTTCACCTCTATCCCTGCAGGTGTTTATACTCATTCAGTTCATCCCCGTCCCTGCTGGTGTTTATACTCATTCAGTTCATCCCCATCCGTGCTTGTGTTTATTCTCATTCAGTTCACCTCCATCCCAGCAGGTGTTTATACTCATCCAGTTCACCTCCATCCGTGCGGGTGGTTATACTCATTCAGTCCTCCCGCAGCCCTGCTGCTGTTTATACTCATTCAGTTCACCTCCATCAATGGGTGTTTATACTCATTCAGTTCATTCCCATCCCTGTGGGTGTTTATACTCATTCAGTTCCGCGCCATCCCTGCGGGTGTTCATACTCATTCAGTTCACCTCCATCCGTGCGGGTTTTTATACTCATTCAGTTCATCCCCATCCCTGCTGCTGTTTATACTCATTCAGTTCACCTCCATCAATGGGTGTTTATACTCATTCAGTTCATTCCCATCCCTGCGGGTGTTCATACTCATTCAGTTCACCTCCATCCGTGCGGGTTTTTATACTCATTCAGTTCTCCCCCAGCCCTGCTGCTGTTTATACTCATTCAGTTCACCTCCATCAATGGGTGTTTATACTCATTCAGTTCATTCCCATCCCTGCGGGTGTTTATACTCATTCAGTTCATCCCCATCCCTGCGAGTGTTTATACTGATTCAGTTCATCCCCATCCCTGCGGGTGTTTATACTCATTCAGTTCATCCCCATCCCTGCGGGTGTTTATACTCATTCAGTTCATCCCCATCCCAGCAGTTGTTTATACTCATTCAGTTCATCCCCATTCCTGCGGGTGTTTATACTCATTCAGTTAATCCCAATCCCTGCGGGTGTTTATACTCATTCAGTTCATCCCCATCCCTGCAGGAGTTTATACTCATTCAGTTCAGCCCCATCCGTACAGGTGGTTATACTCATTCAGTTCATCCCCACCCCTGCAGGAGTTTATACTCATTCAGTTCACCTCCATCCCTGCAGGTGTTTATACTCATTCAGTTCATCCCCATCCCTGCAGTGTTTATACTCATTAAGTTCAAATCCATCCATGCTGGTGTTTATAGTAATTCAGTTCATCCCTAGCCCTGCGGGTTTTTATACTCATTCAGTTCACTTCCATCCCTGCGGGTGTTTATACTCATTCAGTTCATCCCTTTCCCTTCAGGTGTTTACACTCATTCAGTTCATCCCCATCCCTGCAGTTGTTTATACTCATTGAGTTCATCCCCATCCCTGTAGGTGTTTATACTCATTCAGTTCATCCCCGTCCCTGCTGGTGTTTATACTCATTCAGTTCATACCCATCCCTGCTGGTGTTTATACTCTTTCAGTTCACCTCCATTCCAGCGGGTGTTTATACTCATTCAGTTCACCACAATCCCTGCGAGTGTTTATACTGATTCAGTTCACCTCCATCCCTGCGGGTGTTTATACTGATTCAGTTCACCTCCATCCCTGCGGGTGTTTATACTCATTCAGTTCATCCCCATCCCCGCAGGTGTTTATGCTGATTCAGTTCATCCTCATCCCTGGGGTGTTTATACTCATTCAGTTCACCTCCATCCGTGCGGGTGTTTATACTCATTCAGTTCACCTCCATCCGTGCGGGTGTTTATACTCATTCAGTTCTCCCCCAGCCCTGCTTCTGTTTATACTCATTCAGTTCACCTCCATCCCTGCAGGTGTTTATACTCATTCAGTTCACCTCCATCCCTGCAGGTGTTTACACTCATTCAGTTCATCCTCATCCCTGCAGTGTTTATACTCATTAAGTTCAAATCCATCCATGCTGGTGTTTATAGTAATTCAGTTCATCCCCAGCCCTGCGGGTTTTTATACTCATTCAGTTCACTTCCATCCCTGCGGGTGTTTATACTCATTCAGTTCATCCCTTTCCCTTCAGGTGTTTACACTCATTCAGTTCATCCCCATCCCTGCAGTTGTTTATACTCATTCAGTTCATCCCCATCCCTGCAGGTGTTTATACTCATTCAGTTCACCTTCATCCCTGTAGGTGTTTATACTCATTCAGTTCATCCCCGTCCCTGCTGGTGTTTATACTCATTCAGTTCATACCCATCCCTGCTGGTGTTTATACTCATTCAGTTCACCTGCATCCCTGCAGGTGTTTGTACTCATTCAGTTCACCCCCATTCCGGCAGGTATTTATACTCATGCAGTTCATCCCCATCTCCGTAGGTGTTTATACTCATTCAGTTCATCCCCATCCCTGCTGGGTTTTATACTCATTCAGTTCACCTCCATCCCTGGGGTGTTTATACTGATTCAGTTCATCCCCATCCCTGCGGGTGTTTATACTCATTCAGTTCACCCCCTTCCCTGCAGGTGTTTATACTCATTCAGTTCATCCTATCCCGGCAGGTGTTTATACTCATTCATCTCATCCCCATCCCTGCAGGTGTTTGTCGTCATTCAGTTCACCTCTATCCCTGCGGGTGTTTATACTCATTCAGTTCATCCCTTTCCCTTCAGGTGTTTACACTCATTCAGTTCATCCCCATCCCTGCAGTTGTTTATACTCATTCAGTTCATCCCCATCCCTGCAGGTGTTTATACTGATTCAGTTCATCCCCATCCCTGCTGGTGTTTATACTCATTCAGTTCATACCCATCCCTGCTGGTGTTTATACTCATTCAGTTCACCTCCATTCCAGCGGGTGTTTATACTCATTCAGTTCACCACAATCCCTGCGGGTGTTTATACTCATTCAGTTCATCACCATCCCTGCGAGTGTTTATACTGATTCAGTTCACCTCCATCCCTGCGGGTGTTTATACTGATTCAGTTCATCCCATTCCCTGCAGGTGTTCATATTCATTCAGTTCACCTCCATCACTGCAGGTGTTTATACTCATTGAGTTCATCCCCATCCCTGTAGGTGTTTATACTCATTCAGTTCATCCCCATCCCCGCAGGTGTTTATGCTGATTCAGTTCATCCCCATCCCTGCAGGTGTTTATACTCATTCAGTTCATCCCCATCCCTGCAGGTGTTTATACTCATTCAGTTCACCTCCATCCCAGCAGGTGTTTATACTCATTCAGTTCACATCCATCCCTGCGGGTGTTTATACTAATTCAGTTCATCCGCATCCCTGTGGGTGTTTATACTCCTTCAGTTCACCTCCATCCCTTCAGGTGCTTATACTCATTCAGTTCATCCCCATCCCTGCGGGTGTTTATGCTGATTCAGTTCATCCCCATCCCTGCAGGTGTTCATATTCATTCAGTTCAACTCCATCCCTGCAGGTGTTAATACTCATTCAGTTCACCTCCATCCCTGCAGGTGTTTATACTCATTCAGTTCACCCCATCCCAGCAAGTGATTATACTCATTGAGTTCATCTCCATTCCTGCAGATGTTTATACTCACTGTGTTCATCCCTATCCCTGTAGGTGTTTATACTCATTCAGTTCATCCCCATCCCTGCAGGTGTTTATAGTCCTTCAGTTCACCTCAATCCCTGCGGGTGTTTATTCTCATTCAGTTCATCCCCATCCCAGCAGGTGATTATACTCATTGAGTTCATCCCAATCCCTGCAGGTGTTCATACTCATTCAGTTCAGTCCCATCCCTGCAGGTGTTTATACTCATTCAGTTCACCTCTATCCCTGGAGGTGTTTATACTCATTCAGTTCATCCCCATCCCTGCAGGTGTTTATTCTCATTCAGTTCACCTCCATCCCGGCAGGTGTTTATAATCATTCAGTTCACCTCCATCCCTGCGGGTGTTTATACTCATTCAGTTCCGCGCCATCCCTGCGGGTGTTTAAACTCATTCAGTTCACCTCCATCCGTGCGGGTGTTTATACTCATTCAGTTCTCCCCCAGCCCTGCTTCTGTTTATACTCATTCAGTTCAACTCCATCAATGGGTGTTTATACTCATTCAGTTCATTCCCATCCCTGCGGGTGTTTATACTCATTTAGTTCCACGCCATCCCTGCGGGTGTTTATACTCATTCAGTTCACCTCCATCACTGCTGGTGTTTATACTCATTCAGTTCATCCCCATCCCTGCAGGTGTTCATATTCATTCAGTTCAACTCCATCACTGCAGGTGTATATATTCATTCAGTTCATCCCCATCGCAGCAGGTGATTATACTCATTGAGTTCATCCCCATCCCTGCAGGTGTTTAAACTCATTCAGTTCATCCCCATCCCTGCAGGTGTTTATACTCATTCAGTTCATCCCCATCCCTGCAGGTGTTAATACTCATTCAGTTCACCTCCATCCCTGCAGGTGTTTATACTCATTCAGTTCACCCCATCCCAGCAAGTGATTATACTCATTGAGTTCATCTCCATACCTGCAGATGTTTATACTCACTGAGTTCATCCCTATCCCTGTAGGTGTTTATACTCATTCAGTTCATCCCCATCCCTGCAGGTGTTTATACTCCTTCAGTTCACCTCAATCCCTGCGGGTGTTTATTCTCATTCAGTTCATCCCCATCCCAGCAGGTGATTATACTCATTGAGTTCATCCCAATCCCTGCAGGTGTTCATACTCATTCAGTTCAGTCCCATCCCTGCGGGTGTTTATACTCATTCAGTTCACCTCCATCCGTGCGGGTGTTTATACTCATTCATCTCATCCCCATCCCTGCAGGTGTTTGTCGTCATTCAGTTCACCTCTATCCCTGCAGGTGTTTATACTCATTCAGTTCATCCCCGTCCCTGCTGGTGTTTATACTCATTCAGTTCATCCCCATCCGTGCTTGTGTTTATTCTCATTCAGTTCACCTCCATCCCAGCAGGTGTTTATACTCATCCAGTTCACCTCCATCCGTGCGGGTGGTTATACTCATTCAGTCCTCCCCCAGCCCTGCTGCTGTTTATACTCATTCAGTTCACCTCCATCAATGGGTGTTTATACTCATTCAGTTCATTCCCATCCCTGTGGGTGTTTATACTCATTCAGTTCCGCGCCATCCCTGCGGGTGTTCATACTCATTCAGTTCACCTCCATCCGTGCGGGTTTTTATACTCATTCAGTTCATCCCCATCCCTGCTGCTGTTTATACTCATTCAGTTCACCTCCATCAATGGGTGTTTATACTCATTCAGTTCATTCCCATCCCTGCGGGTGTTCATACTCATTCAGTTCACCTCCATCCGTGCGGGTTTTTATACTCATTCAGTTCTCCCCCAGCCCTGCTGCTGTTTATACTCATTCAGTTCACCTCCATCAATGGGTGTTTATACTCATTCAGTTCATTCCCATCCCTGCGGGTGTTTATACTCATTCAGTTCATCCCCATCCCTGCGAGTGTTTATACTGATTCAGTTCATCCCCATCCCTGCGGGTGTTTATACTCATTCAGTTCATCCCCATCCCTGCGGGTGTTTATACTCATTCAGTTCATCCCCATCCCAGCAGTTGTTTATACTCATTCAGTTCATCCCCATTCCTGCGGGTGTTTATACTCATTCAGTTAATCCCAATCCCTGCGGGTGTTTATACTCATTCAGTTCATCCCCATCCCTGCAGGAGTTTATACTCATTCAGTTCAGCCCCATCCGTACAGGTGGTTATACTCATTCAGTTCATCCCCACCCCTGCAGGAGTTTATACTCATTCAGTTCACCTCCATCCCTGCAGGTGTTTATACTCATTCAGTTCATCCCCATCCCTGCAGTGTTTATACTCATTAAGTTCAAATCCATCCATGCTGGTGTTTATAGTAATTCAGTTCATCCCTAGCCCTGCGGGTTTTTATACTCATTCAGTTCACTTCCATCCCTGCGGGTGTTTATACTCATTCAGTTCATCCCTTTCCCTTCAGGTGTTTACACTCATTCAGTTCATCCCCATCCCTGCAGTTGTTTATACTCATTGAGTTCATCCCCATCCCTGTAGGTGTTTATACTCATTCAGTTCATCCCCGTCCCTGCTGGTGTTTATACTCATTCAGTTCATACCCATCCCTGCTGGTGTTTATACTCTTTCAGTTCACCTCCATTCCAGCGGGTGTTTATACTCATTCAGTTCACCACAATCCCTGCGAGTGTTTATACTGATTCAGTTCACCTCCATCCCTGCGGGTGTTTATACTGATTCAGTTCACCTCCATCCCTGCGGGTGTTTATACTCATTCAGTTCATCCCCATCCCCGCAGGTGTTTATGCTGATTCAGTTCATCCTCATCCCTGGGGTGTTTATACTCATTCAGTTCACCTCCATCCGTGCGGGTGTTTATACTCATTCAGTTCACCTCCATCCGTGCGGGTGTTTATACTCATTCAGTTCTCCCCCAGCCCTGCTTCTGTTTATACTCATTCAGTTCACCTCCATCCCTGCAGGTGTTTATACTCATTCAGTTCACCTCCATCCCTGCAGGTGTTTACACTCATTCAGTTCATCCTCATCCCTGCAGTGTTTATACTCATTAAGTTCAAATCCATCCATGCTGGTGTTTATAGTAATTCAGTTCATCCCCAGCCCTGCGGGTTTTTATACTCATTCAGTTCACTTCCATCCCTGCGGGTGTTTATACTCATTCAGTTCATCCCTTTCCCTTCAGGTGTTTACACTCATTCAGTTCATCCCCATCCCTGCAGTTGTTTATACTCATTCAGTTCATCCCCATCCCTGCAGGTGTTTATACTCATTCAGTTCACCTTCATCCCTGTAGGTGTTTATACTCATTCAGTTCATCCCCGTCCCTGCTGGTGTTTATACTCATTCAGTTCATACCCATCCCTGCTGGTGTTTATACTCATTCAGTTCACCTGCATCCCTGCAGGTGTTTGTACTCATTCAGTTCACCCCCATTCCGGCAGGTATTTATACTCATGCAGTTCATCCCCATCTCCGTAGGTGTTTATACTCATTCAGTTCATCCCCATCCCTGCTGGGTTTTATACTCATTCAGTTCACCTCCATCCCTGGGGTGTTTATACTGATTCAGTTCATCCCCATCCCTGCGGGTGTTTATACTCATTCAGTTCACCCCCTTCCCTGCAGGTGTTTATACTCATTCAGTTCATCCTATCCCGGCAGGTGTTTATACTCATTCATCTCATCCCCATCCCTGCAGGTGTTTGTCGTCATTCAGTTCACCTCTATCCCTGCGGGTGTTTATACTCATTCAGTTCATCCCTTTCCCTTCAGGTGTTTACACTCATTCAGTTCATCCCCATCCCTGCAGTTGTTTATACTCATTCAGTTCATCCCCATCCCTGCAGGTGTTTATACTGATTCAGTTCATCCCCATCCCTGCTGGTGTTTATACTCATTCAGTTCATACCCATCCCTGCTGGTGTTTATACTCATTCAGTTCACCTCCATTCCAGCGGGTGTTTATACTCATTCAGTTCACCACAATCCCTGCGGGTGTTTATACTCATTCAGTTCATCACCATCCCTGCGAGTGTTTATACTGATTCAGTTCACCTCCATCCCTGCGGGTGTTTATACTGATTCAGTTCATCCCATTCCCTGCAGGTGTTCATATTCATTCAGTTCACCTCCATCACTGCAGGTGTTTATACTCATTGAGTTCATCCCCATCCCTGTAGGTGTTTATACTCATTCAGTTCATCCCCATCCCCGCAGGTGTTTATGCTGATTCAGTTCATCCCCATCCCTGCAGGTGTTTATACTCATTCAGTTCATCCCCATCCCTGCAGGTGTTTATACTCATTCAGTTCACCTCCATCCCAGCAGGTGTTTATACTCATTCAGTTCACATCCATCCCTGCGGGTGTTTATACTAATTCAGTTCATCCGCATCCCTGTGGGTGTTTATACTCCTTCAGTTCACCTCCATCCCTTCAGGTGCTTATACTCATTCAGTTCATCCCCATCCCTGCGGGTGTTTATGCTGATTCAGTTCATCCCCATCCCTGCAGGTGTTCATATTCATTCAGTTCAACTCCATCCCTGCAGGTGTTAATACTCCTTCAGTTCACCTCCATCCCTTCAGGTGCTTATACTCATTCAGTTCATCCCCATCCCTGCGGGTGTTTATGCTGATTCAGTTCATCCCCATCCCTGCAGGTGTTCATATTCATTCAGTTCAACTCCATCCCTGCAGGTGTTAATACTCATTCAGTTCACCTCCATCCCTGCAGGTGTTTATACTCATTCAGTTCACCCCATCCCAGCAAGTGATTATACTCATTGAGTTCATCTCTATTCCTGCAGATGTTTATACTCACTGTGTTCATCCCTATCCCTGTAGGTGTTTATACTCATTCAGTTCATCCCCATCCCTGCAGGTGTTTATAGTCCTTCAGTTCACCTCAATCCCTGCGGGTGTTTATTCTCATTCAGTTCATCCCCATCCCAGCAGGTGATTATACTCATTGAGTTCATCCCAATCCCTGCAGGTGTTCATACTCATTCAGTTCAGTCCCATCCCTGCAGGTGTTTATACTCATTCAGTTCACCTCTATCCCTGGAGGTGTTTATACTCATTCAGTTCATCCCCATCCCTGCAGGTGTTTATTCTCATTCAGTTCACCTCCATCCCGGCAGGTGTTTATAATCATTCAGTTCACCTCCATCCCTGCGGGTGTTTATACTCATTCAGTTCCGCGCCATCCCTGCGGGTGTTTAAACTCATTCAGTTCACCTCCATCCGTGCGGGTGTTTATACTCATTCAGTTCTCCCCCAGCCCTGCTTCTGTTTATACTCATTCAGTTCAACTCCATCAATGGGTGTTTATACTCATTCAGTTCATTCCCATCCCTGCGGGTGTTTATACTCATTTAGTTCCACGCCATCCCTGCGGGTGTTTATACTCATTCAGTTCACCTCCATCCCTGCAGGTGTTTATACTCATTCAGTTCACCTCCATCCCTGCAGGTGTTTACACTCATTCAGTTCATCCTCATCCCTGCAGTGTTTATACTCATTAAGTTCAAATCCATCCATGCTGGTGTTTATAGTAATTCAGTTCATCCCTAGCCCTGCGGGTTTTTATACTCATTCAGTTCACTTCCATCCCTGCGGGTGTTTATACTCATTCAGTTCATTCCTTTCCCTTCAGGTGTTTACACTCATTCAGTTCATCCCCATCCCTGCAGTTGTTTATACTCATTCAGTTCATCCCCATCCCTGCAGGTGTTTATACTCATTCAGTTCACCTTCATCCCTGTAGGTGTTTATACTCATTCAGTTCATCCCCGTCCCTGCTGGTGTTTATACTCATTCAGTTCACCTCCATTCCAGCGGGTGTTTATACTCATTCAGTTCACCTTCATCCCTGTAGGTGTTTATACTCATTCAGTTCATCCCCATCCCTGCAGGTGTTTATACTCATTCAGTTCATCCCCATCCCTGCAGATGTTTATACTCATTCAGTTCATCCCATCCCGGCAGGTGTTTATACTCATTCATCTCATCCCCATCCCTGCAGGTGTTTGTCGTCATTCAGTTCACCTCTATCCCTGCAGGTGTTTATACTCATTCAGTTCATCCCCGTCCCTGCTGGTGTTTATACTCATTCAGTTCATCCCCATCCGTGCAGGTGTTTATTCTCATTCAGTTCACCTCCATCACTGCTGGTGTTTATACTCATTCAGTTCATCCCCATCCCTGCAGGTGTTCATATTCATTCAGTTCAACTCCATCACTGCAGGTGTATATATTCATTCAGTTCATCCCCATCGCAGCAGGTGATTATACTCATTGAGTTCATCCCCATCCCTGCAGGTGTTTAAACTCATTCAGTTCATCCCCATCCCTGCAGGTGTTTATACTCATTCAATTCATCCCCATCCCTGCAGGTGTTAATACTCATTCAGTTCACCTCCATCCCTGCAGGTGTTTATACTCATTCAGTTCACCCCATCCCAGCAAGTGATTATACTCATTGAGTTCATCTCCATACCTGCAGATGTTTATACTCACTGAGTTCATCCCTATCCCTGTAGGTGTTTATACTCATTCAGTTCATCCCCATCCCTGCAGGTGTTTATACTCCTTCAGTTCACCTCAATCCCTGCGGGTGTTTATTCTCATTCAGTTCATCCCCATCCCAGCAGGTGATTATACTCATTGAGTTCATCCCAATCCCTGCAGGTGTTCATACTCATTCAGTTCAGTCCCATCCCTGCGGGTGTTTATACTCATTCAGTTCACCTCCATCCGTGCGGGTGTTTATACTCATTCATCTCATCCCCATCCCTGCAGGTGTTTGTCGTCATTCAGTTCACCTCTATCCCTGCAGGTGTTTATACTCATTCAGTTCATCCCCGTCCCTGCTGGTGTTTATACTCATTCAGTTCATCCCCATCCGTGCTTGTGTTTATTCTCATTCAGTTCACCTCCATCCCAGCAGGTGTTTATACTCATCCAGTTCACCTCCATCCGTGCGGGTGGTTATACTCATTCAGTCCTCCCCCAGCCCTGCTGCTGTTTATACTCATTCATTTCACCTCCATCAATGGGTGTTTATACTCATTCAGTTCATTCCCATCCCTGTGGGTGTTTATACTCATTCAGTTCCGCGCCATCCCTGCGGGTGTTCATACTCATTCAGTTCACCTCCATCCGTGCGGGTTTTTATACTCATTCAGTTCTCCCCCAGCCCTGCTGCTGTTTATACTCATTCAGTTCACCTCCATCAATGGGTGTTTATACTCATTCAATTCATTCCCATCCCTGCGGGTGTTTATACTCATTCAGTTCATCCCCATCCCTGCGAGTGTTTATACTGATTCAGTTCATCCCCATCCCTGCGGGTGTTTATACTCATTCAGTTCATCCCCATCCCTGCGGGTGTTTATACTCATTCAGTTCATCCCCATCCCAGCAGTTGTTTATACTCATTCAGTTCATCCCCATTCCTGCGGGTGTTTATACTCATTCAGTTAATCCCAATCCCTGCGGGTGTTTATACTCATTCAGTTCATCCCCATCCCTGCAGGAGTTTATACTCATTCAGTTCAGCCCCATCCGTACAAGTGGTTGTACTCATTCAGTTCATTCCCACCCCTGCAGGAGTTTATACTCATTCAGTTCACCTCCATCCCTGCAGGTGTTTATACTCATTCAGTTCATCCCCATCCCTGCAGTGTTTATACTCATTAAGTTCAAATCCATCCATGCTGGTGTTTATAGTAATTCAGTTCATCCCTAGCCCTGCGGGTTTTTATACTCATTCAGTTCACTTCCATCCCTTCAGGTGTTTACACTCATTCAGTTCATCCCCATCCCTGCAGTTGTTTATACTCATTCAGTTCATCCCCATCCCTGCAGGTGTTTATACTCATTCAGTTCACCTCCATTCCAGCGGGTGTTTATACTCATTCAGTTCACCACAATCCCTGCGAGTGTTTATACTGATTCAGTTCACCTCCATCCCTGCGGGTGTTTATACTGATTCAGTTCACCTCCATCCCTGCGGGTGTTTATACTCATTCAGTTCATCCCCATCCCCGCAGGTGTTTATGCTGATTCAGTTCATCCTCATCCCTGGGGTGTTTATACTCATTCAGTTCACCTCCATCCGTGCGGGTGTTTATACTCATTCAGTTCACCTCCATCCGTGCGGGTGTTTATACTCATTCAGTTCTCCCCCAGCCCTGCTTCTGTTTATACTCATTCAGTTCACCTCCATCCCTGCAGGTGTTTATACTCATTCAGTTCACCTCCATCCCTGCAGGTGTTTACACTCATTCAGTTCATCCTCATCCCTGCAGTGTTTATACTCATTAAGTACAAATCCATCCATGCTGGTGTTTATAGTAATTCAGTTCATCCCTAGCCCTGCGGGTTTTTATACTCATTCAGTTCACTTCCATCCCTGCGGGTGTTTATACTCATTCAGTTCATCCCTTTCCCTTCAGGTGTTTACACTCATTCAGTTCATCCCCATCCCTGCAGTTGTTTATACTCATTCAGTTCATCCCCATCCCTGCAGGTGTTTATACTCATTCAGTTCACCTTCATCCCTGTAGGTGTTTATACTCATTCAGTTCATCCCCATCACAGCAGGTGTTTATACTTATTTAGTTCTTCCCCATCCTGCGGATGTTTATACTCATTCACTTTATCCCCATCCCTGCGGTGTTTATACAGATTCAGTTCATCCCCATCACTGCGGGTGTATATACTCATTCAGATCACCCCCATCCCGGCAGGTGGTTACACTCATTCAGTTCAGTCCCATCCCTGCAGGTGTTAATACTCATTCAGTTCATCCCCATCCCAGCAGGTGATTATACTCATTCAGTTCATCCCCATCCCTGCAGGTGTTTATACTCATTCAGTTCAGTCCCATCCCTGCAGGTGTTTATACTCATTCAGTTCATCCCCATCCCTGCGGGTGTTTATACTCATTCAGTTTATCCCCATCCCTGCAGTTGATTATACTCATTCAGTTCATCCCCATACCTGCAGGTGTTTATACTCATTCAGTTCACCTCCATCCCTGCGGGTGTTTATACTCATTCAGTTCACCTTCATCCCTGTAGGTGTTGAGACTCATTCAGTTCATCCCCGTCCCTGCGGGTGTTTATACTCATTCAGTTCAGCCCCAACCCTGTTGGTGCTAATACTCATTCAGTTCATCCCCATCCCTGCGGGTGTTTATACTCATTCAGTTCATCTCCATCCCTGTGGGTGTTTATACTCATTCAGTTCATCCCCATCCCTGCAGGTGTTTGTAGACATTCAGTTCACCTCCATCCCTGCAGGTGTTTATACTCATTGAGTTCATCCCCATCCCTGCAGGTGTTTATACAAATTCAGTTCACCTCCATTCCAGCAGGTGTTTATACTCATTCAGTTCATCCCCATCCATGCAGGTGTTTATACTCATTCAGTTCATCTCCATCCCTGTGGGTGTTTATACTCATTCAGTTCATCCCCGTCCCTGCTGGTGTTTATACTCATTCAGTTCATTCCTATCCCAGCAGATGTTTATACTCATTCAGTTCACCTCCATCGCTGCTGGTGTTTATAGTCATTCAGTTCATCCCATCCTGGCAGGTGTTTATACTCATTCAGTTCACCTCCATCAATGGGTGTTTATACTCATTTAATTCATTCCCATCCCTGCGGGTGTTTATACTCATTCAGTTCCGCGCCATCCCTGCGGGTGTTTATACTCATTCAGTTCATCCTCATCCCTGCAGGTGTTTATACTCATTCAGTTCACCGCCAACCCTGCAGGTGTTTACACTCATTCAGTTCACCTCCATCCCTGCAGGTGTTTATACTCATTCAGTTCACCTCCATCCCTGCGGGTGTTTATACTCATTCACTTCATCCCCCTACCTGCAGGTATTTATACTCATTTAGTTCATCCCCGTCCCTGCAGGTGTTTATACTCATTCAGTTCTTCCGATCCCTGCAGGTGTTTATACTCAATCAGTTCACCCCCATTCCTGCAGGTGTCTACACTCATTCAGTTCATCCCCATCCCTGCAGGTTTTCATACTCATTCAGTTCACCTCCATCCCTGCAGGTGTTTATACTCATTCAGTTCATCCCCCTCCCTACAGGTGTTTATACTCATTCAGTTCACCTCCATCCCTGCGGGTGTTTATAATCATTCAGTTCATCCCTGTCTATGCAGATACTTGTACTCATTCAGTTCATCCGCATCCCTGCGGGTTTGTATACGCATTCAGTTCATCCCGATCACAGCAGGTGTTTATACTTATTTAGTTATTCCCCATCCTGCGGATGTTTAAACTCATTCACTTTATCCCCATCCCTGCGGTGTTTATACAGATTCAGTTCATCCCCATCACTGCGGGTGTATATACTCATTCAGATCACCCCCATCCCGGCAGGTGTTTACACTCATTCAGTTCAGTCCCATCCCTGCAGGTGTTTATATTCATTCAGTTCACCTTCATCACTGCAGGTGTTTATACTCATTCAGTTCATCCCCATACCAGCAGGTGTTTGTACTCATTCAGTTCACCTCCATCCCTGCAGGTGTTTATTCACATTCAGTTCATCCCCATCCCGACAGGTGTTTATATTCATTCAGTTCATCCCCATCCCTGCGGGTGTTTAGACTCATTCAGTTCATCCCCATCCCAGCAGTTGTTTATACTCATTCAGTTCATCCCCATCCCTGCGGGTGTTTATACTGATTCAGTTCATCCCCATCCCTGCAGGTGTTCATATTCATTCAGTTCAACTCCATCACTGCAGGTGTTTATATTCATTCAGTTCATCCCCATCGCAGCAGGTGATTATACTCATTGAGTTCATCCCCATCCCTGCAGGTGTTTATACTCATTCAGTTCAGTCCCATCCCTGCAGGTGTTTATACTCATTCAGTTCATCCCCATCCCTGCAGGTGTTTATACTCATTCAGTTCACCTGCATCCCTGCAGGTGTTTATACTCATTCAGTTCATCCCCGTCCCTGCTGGTGTTTATACTCATTCAGTTCATCCCCATCCCTGCAGGTGTTTATAATCATTCAGTTCACCTCCATCCCTTCAGGTGCTTATACTCATTCAGTTCATCCCCATCCCTGCGGGTGTTTATACTGATTCAGTTCATCCCCATCCCTGCAGGTGTTCATATTCATTCAGTTCAACTCCATTACTGCAGGTGTTTATATTCATTCAGTTCATCCGCATCGCAGCAGGTGATTATACTCATTGAGTTCATCCCCATCCCTGCAGGTGTTGATACTCATTCAGTTCAGTCCCATCCCTGCAGGTGTTTAAACTCATTCAGTTCATCCCCATCCCTGCAGGTGTTTATACTCATTCAGTTCAGTCCCATCCCTGCAGGTGTTTAAACTCATTCAGTTCATCCCCATCCCTGCAGGTGTTAATACTCATTCAGTTCACCTCCATCCCTGCAGGTGTTTATACTCATTCAGTTCACCCCATCCCAGCAAGTGATTATACTCATTGAGTTCATCTCCATTCCTGCAGATGTTTATACTCACTGAGTTCATCCCTATCCCTGTAGGTGTTTATACTCATTCAGTTCATCCCCATCCCTGCAGGTGTTTATAGTCCTTCAGTTCACCTCAATCCCTGCGGGTGTTTATTCTCATTCAGTTCATCCCCATCCCAGCAGGTGATTATACTCATTGAGTACATCCCAATCCCTGCAGGTGTTTATACTCATTCAGTTCACCTCTATCCCTGGAGGTGTTTATACTCATTCAGTTCATCCCCATCCCTGCAGGTGTTTATTCTCATTCAGTTCACCTCCATCCCTGCGGGTGTTTATACTCATTCAGTTCCGCGCCATCCCTGCGGGTGTTTGAACTCATTCAGTTCACCTCCATCCGTGCGGGTGTTTATACTCATTCAGTTCTCCCCCAGCCCTGCTTCTGTTTATACTCATTCAGTTCAACTCCATCAATGGGTGTTTATACTCATTCAGTTCATCCCCATCCCTGCGGGTGTTTATACTCATTTAGTTCCACGCCATCCCTGCGGGTGTTTATACTCATTCAGTTCACCTCCATTCCTGCGGGTGTTTATCCTCATTCAGTTCATCCCCATCCCTGCGGGTGTTTATACTCATTCAGTTCACCTCCATCCCTGCAGGTGTTTATACTCATTCAGTTCACCTCCATCCCTGCAGGTGTTTACACTCATTCAGTTCATCCTCATCCCTGCAGTGTTTATACTCATTAAGTTCAAATCCATCCATGCTGGTGTTTATAGTAATTCAGTTCATCCCTAGCCCTGCGGGTTTTTATACTCATTCAGTTCACTTCCATCCCTGCGGGTGTTTATACTCATTCAGTTCATCCCTTTCCCTTCAGGTGTTTACACTCATTCAGTTCATCCCCATCCCTGCAGTTGTTTATACTCATTCAGTTCATCCCCATCCCTGCAGGTGTTTATACTCATTTAGTTCACCTTCATCCCTGTAGGTGTTTATACTCATTCAGTTCATCCCCGTCCCTGCTGGTGTTTAAACTCATTCAGTTCACCTCCATTCCAGCGGGTGTTTATACTCATTCAGTTCACCTTCATCCCTGCAGGTGTTTATACTCATTCAGTTCATCCCCATCCCTGCAGGTGTTTATACTCATTCAGTTCATCCCCATCCCTGCAGATGTTTATACTCATTCAGTTCATCCCATCCCGGCAGGTGTTTATACTCATTCATCTCATCCCCATCCCTGCAGGTGTTGTCGTCATTCAGTTCACCTCTATCCCTGCAGGTGTTTATACTCATTCAGTTCATCCCCGTCCCTGCTGGTGTTTATACTCATTCAGTTCATCCCCATCCGTGCAGGTGTTTATTCTCATTCAGTTCACCTCCATCACTGCTGGTGTTTATACTCATTCAGTTCATCCCCATTCCTGCAGGTGTTCATATTCATTCAGTTCAACTCCATCACTGCAGGTGTATATATTCATTCAGTTCATCCCCATCGCAGCAGGTGATTATACTCATTGAGTTCATCCCCATCCCTGCAGGTGTTTAAACTCATTCACTTCATCCCCATCCCTGCAGGTGTTTATACTCATTCAGTTCATCCCCATCCCTGCAGGTGTTAATACTCATTCAGTTCACCCCATCCCAGCAAGTGATTATACTCATTGAGTTCATCTCCATACCTGCAGATGTTTATACTCACTGAGTTCATCCCTATCCCTGTAGGTGTTTATACTCATTCAGTTCATCCCCATCCCTGTAGGTGTTTATACTCCTTCAGTTCACCTCAATCCCTGCGGGTGTTTATTCTCATTCAGTTCATCCCCATCCCAGCAGGTGATTATACTCATTGAGTTCATCCCAATCCCTGCAGGTGTTCATACTCATTCAGTTCAGTCCCATCCCTGCGGGTGTTTATACTCATTCAGTTCACCTCCATCCGTGCGGGTGTTTATACTCATTCATCTCATCCCCATCCCTGCAGGTGTTTGTCGTCATTCAGTTCACCTCTATCCCTGCAGGTGTTTATACTCATTCAGTTCATCCCCGTCCCTGCTGGTGTTTATACTCATTCAGTTCATCCCCATCCGTGCTTGTGTTTATTCTCATTCAGTTCCGCGCCATCCCTGCGGGTGTTCATACTCATTCAGTTCACCTCCATCCGTGCGGGTTTTTATACTCATTCAGTTCTCCCCCAGCCCTGCTGCTGTTTATACTCATTCAGTTCACCTCCATCAATGGGTGTTTATACTCATTCAGTTCATTCCCATCCCTGCGGGTGTTTATACTCATTCAGTTCATCCCCATCCCTGCGAGTGTTTATACTGATTCAGTTCATCCCCATCCCTGCGGGTGTTTATACTCATTCAGTTCATCCCCATCCCTGCGGGTGTTTATACTCATTCAGTTCATCCCCATCCCAGCAGTTGTTTATACTCATTCAGTTCATCCCCATTCCTGCGGGTGTTTATACTCATTCAGTTAATCCCAATCCCTGCGGGTGTTTATACTCATTCAGTTCATCCCCATCCCTGCAGGAGTTTATACTCATTCAGTTCAGCCCCATCCGTACAGGTGGTTATACTCATTCAGTTCATCCCCATCCCTGCAGGAGTTTATACTCATTCAGTTCATCCCCATCCCTGCAGTGTTTATACTCATTAAGTTCAAATCCATCCATGCTGGTGTTTATAGTAATTCAGTTCATCCCTAGCCCTGCGGGTTTTTATACTCATTCAGTTCACTTCCATCCCTGCGGGTGTTTATACTCATTCAGTTCATCCCTTTCCCTTCAGGTGTTTACACTCATTCAGTTCATCCCCATCCCTGCAGTTGTTTATACTCATTCAGTTCATCCCCATCCCTGCAGGTGTTTATACTCATTGAGTTCACCTCCATTCCAGCGGGTGTTTATACTCATTCAGTTCACCACAATCCCTGCGAGTGTTTATACTGATTCAGTTCACCTCCATCCCTGCGGGTGTTTATACTGATTCAGTTCACCTACATCCCTGCGGGTGTTTATACTCATTCAGTTCATCCCCATCCCCGCAGGTGTTTATGCTGATTCAGTTCATCCTCATCCCTGGGGTGTTTATACTCATTCAGTTCACCTCCATCCGTGCGGGTGTTTATACTCATTCAGTTCACCTCCATCCGTGCGGGTGTTTATACTCATTCAGTTCTCCCCCAGCCCTGCTTCTGTTTATACTCATTCAGTTCACCTCCATCCCTGCAGGTGTTTATACTCATTCAGTTCACCTCCATCCCTGCAGGTGTTTACACTCATTCAGTTCATCCTCATCCCTGCACTGTTTATACTCATTAAGTTCAAATCCATCCATGCTGGTGTTTATAGTAATTCAGTTCATCCCTAGCCCTGCGGGTTTTTATACTCATTCAGTTCACTTCCATCCCTGCGGGTGTTTATACTCATTCAGTTCATCCCTTTCCCTTCAGGAGTTTACACTCATTCAGTTCATCCCCATCCCTGCAGTTGTTTATACTCATTCAGTTCATCCCCATCCCTGTAGGTGTTTATACTCATTCAGTTCATCCCCGTCCCTGCTGGTGTTTATACTCATTCAGTTCATCCCCATCCCTGCGGGTGTTTATACTCATTCAGTTCATCCCCATCCCAGCAGTTGTTTATACTCATTCAGTTCATCCCCATTCCTGCGGGTGTTTATACTCATTCAGTTAATCCCAATCCCTGCGGGTGTTTATACTCATTCAGTTCATCCCCATCCCTGCAGGAGTTTATACTCATTCAGTTCAGCCCCATCCGTACAGGTGGTTATACTCATTCAGTTCATCCCCATCCCTGCAGGAGTTTATACTCATTCAGTTCACCTCCATCCCTGCAGGTGTTTATACTCATTCAGTTCATCCCCATCCCTGCAGTGTTTATACTCATTAAGTTCAAATCCATCCATGCTGGTGTTTACAGTAATTCAGTTCATCCCTAGCCCTGCGGGTTTTTATACTCACTCAGTTCACTTCCATCCCTGCGGGTGTTTATACTGATTCAGTTCATCCCATCCCTGCAGTTGTTTATACTCATTCAGTTCATCCCCATCCCTGCAGTTGTTTATACTCATTCAGTTCATCCCCATCCCTGCAGGTGTTTATACTCATTCAGTTCACCTCCATTCCAGCGGGTGTTTATACTCATTCAGTTCACCACAATCCCTGCGAGTGTTTATACTGATTCAGTTCACCTCCATCCCTGCGGGTGTTTATACTCATTCAGTTCATCCCCATCCCCGCAGGTGTTTATGCTGATTCAGTTCATCCTCATCCCTGGGGTGTTTATACTCATTCAGTTCACCTCCATCCGTGCGGGTGTTTATACTCATTCAGTTCACCTCCATCCGTGCGGGTGTTTATACTCATTCAGTTCTCCCCCAGCCCTGCTTCTGTTTATACTCATTCAGTTCACCTCCATCCCTGCAGGTGTTTACACTCATTCAGTTCATCCTCATCCCTGCAGTGTTTATACTCATTAAGTTCAAATCCATCCATGCTGGTGTTTATAGTAATTCAGTTCATCCCTAGCCCTGCGGGTTTTTATACTCATTCAGTTAACTTCCATCCCTGCGGGTGTTTATACTCATTCAGTTCATCCCTTTCCCTTCAGGTGTTTACACTCATTCAGTTCATCCCCATCCCTGCAGTTGTTTATACTCATTCAGTTCATCCCCATCCCTGTAGGTGTTTATACTCATTCAGTTCATCCCCGTCCCTGCTGGTGTTTATACTCATTCAGTTCATACCCATCCCTGCTGGTGTTTATACTCATTCAGTTCACCTCCATTCCAGCGGGTGTTTATACTCATTCAGTTCACCACAATCCCTGTGAGTGTTTATACTGATTCAGTTCACCTCCATCCCTGCGGGTGTTTATACTGATTCAGTTCACCTCCATCCCTGCGGGTGTTTATACTCATTCAGTTCATCCCCATCCCCGCAGGTGTTTATGCTGATTCAGTTCATCCTCATCCCTGGGGTGTTTATACTCATTCAGTTCACCTCCATCCGTGCGGGTGTTTATACTCATTCAGTTCACCTCCATCCGTGCGGGTGTTTATACTCATTCAGTTCTCCCCCAGCCCTGCTTCTGTTTATACTCATTCAGTTCACCTCCATCCCTGCAGGTGTTTACACTCATTCAGTTCATCCTCATCCCTGCAGTGTTTATACTCATTAAGTTCAAATCCATCCATGCTGGTGTTTAGAGTAATTCAGTTCATCCCCAGCCCTGCGGGTTTTTATACTCATTCAGTTCACTTCCATCCCTGCGGGTGTTTATACTCATTCAGTTCATCCCTTTCCCTTCAGGTGTTTACACTCATTCAGTTCATCCCCATCCCTGCAGTTGTTTATACTCATTCAGTTCATCCCCATCCCTGCAGGTGTTTATACTCATTCAGTTCACCTTCATCCCTGTAGGTGTTTATACTCATTCAGTTCATCCCCGTCCCTGCTGGTGTTTATACTCATTCAGTTCATACCCATCCCTGCTTGTGTTTATACTCATTCAGTTCACCTGCATCCCTGCAGGTGTTTGTACTCATTCAGTTCACCCCCATTCCGGCAGGTATTTATACTCATGCAGTTCATCCCCATCTCGTAGGTGTTTATACTCATTCAGTTCATCCCCATCCCTGCTGGGTTTTATACTCATTCAGTTCACCTCAATCCCTGGGGTGTTTATACTGATTCAGTTCATCCCCATCCCTGCGGGTGTTTATACTCATTCAGTTCACCCCCTTCCCTGCAGGTGTTTATACTCATTCAGTTCATCCTATCCCGGCAGGTGTTTATACTCATTCATCTCATCCCCATCCCTGCAGGTGTTTGTCGTCATTCAGTTCACCTCTATCCCTGCAGGTGTTTATACTCATTCAGTTCATCCCCGTTCCTGCTGGTGTTTATACTCATTCAGTTCATCCCTTTCCCTTCAGGTGTTTACACTCATTCAGTTCATCCCCATCCCTGCAGTTGTTTATACTCATTCAGTTCATCCCCATCCCTGCAGGTGTTTATACTGATTCAGTTCATCCCCATCCCTGCTGGTGTTTATACTCATTCAGTTCATCCCCATCCCTGCTGGTGTTTATACTCATTCAGTTCATACCCATCCCTGCTGGTGTTTATACTCATTCAGTTCACCTCCATTCCAGCGGGTGTTTATACTCATTCAGTTCACCACAATCCCTGCGGGTGTTTATACTCATTCAGTTCATCACCATCCCTGCGAGTGTTTATACTGATTCAGTTCACCTCCATCCCTGCGGGTGTTTATACTGATTCAGTTCATCCCATTCCCTGCAGGTGTTCATATTCATTCAGTTCACCTCCATCACTGCAGGTGTTTATACTCATTGAGTTCATCCCCATCCCTGTAGGTGTTTATACTCATTCAGTTCATCCCCATCCCCGCAGGTGTTTATGCTGATTCAGTTCATCCCCATCCCTGCAGGTGTTTATACTCATTCAGTTCATCCCCATCCCTGCAGGTGTTTATACTCATTCAGTTCACCTCCATCCCAGCAGGTGTTTATACTCATTCAGTTCACATCCATCCCTGCGGGTGTTTATACTAATTCAGTTCATCCGCATCCCTGTGGGTGTTTATACTCATTCAGTTCACCTCCATCACTGCAGGTGTTTATACTCATTCAGTACATTCCCATCCCTGCAGGTGTTTATACTCCTTCAGTTCACCTCAATCCCTGCGGGTGTTTATACTCATTCAGTTCATCCCCAACCCTGCGAGTGTTTATACTCATTCAGTTCATCCCCATCCCTGCGGGTGTCTATACTCATTCAGTTCATCCCCATCCCTGCGGGTGTTTATAGTCATTCAGTTCATCCCCATCCCTGCGGTTGTTTATACTCATTCAGTTCATCCCCATCCCTGCGGGTGTTTATACTCATTCAGTTCATCCCCATCCCTGCGGTTGTTTATACTCATTCAGTTCATCCCCATCCCTGCAGGTGTTTATTCTCATTCAGTTCATCCCCAACCCTGCGAGTGTTTATACTCATTCAGTTCATCCCCATCGCTGCGGGTGTCTATACTCATTCAGTTCATCCCCATCCCTGCGGGTGTTTATAGTCATTCAGTTCATCCCCATCCCTGCGGTTGTTTATACTCATTCAGTTCATCCCCATCCCTGCGGGTGTTTATACTCATTCAGTTCATCCCCATCCCTGTAGTTGTTTATACTCATTCAGTTCATCCCTATCGCTGCGGGTGTTTATACTCATTCAGTTCATCCCCGTCCCTGCTGGTGTTTATACTCATTCAGTTCACCTCCATCCCTGCGGGTGTTTATACTCATTCAGTTCATCCCTATCCCTGCAGGTGTTTGTAGTCATTCAGTTCACCTCCATCCCTGCAAGTGTTTATACTCATTCAGTTCATCCCCGTCCCTGCTGGTGTTTCTACTCATTCAGTTCATCCCGTTCCCTGCAGGTGTTTATACTCATTCAGTTCACCCCCACTCCTACAGGTGTTTATACTCATTCAGTGTCTTCCGCATCCCTGCAGGTGTTTATACTCATTCAGTTCATCCCACTCCCTGCAGGTGTTTATACTCATTCAGTTCATCCCCATCCCTGCGGGTGTTTATAATCATTCAGTTCATCCCCGTCTATGCAGATATTTGTACTCATTCAGTTCATCCCCATCCCTGCGGGTTTGTATACGCATTCAGTTCATCCCCATCACAGCAGGTGTTTATACTTATTTAGTTCTTCCCCATCCTGCGGATGTTTATACTCATTCACTTTATCCCCATCCCTGCGGTGTTTATACAGATTCAGTTCATCCCCATCACTGCGGGTGTATATACTCATTCAGATCACCCCCATCCCGGCAAGTGTTTACACTCATTCAGTTCAGTCCCATCCCTGCAGGTGTTTATACTCATTGAGTTCATCCCCATCCCTGCAGGTGTTTATACTAATTCAGTTCACCTCCATTCCAGCAGGTGTTTATACTCATTCAGTTCACCTCCATCCCTGCGGGTGTTTATACTCATTCAGTTCATCCTCATCCCTGCAGGTGTTTATACTCATTCAGTTCAACTCCATCCCTGCGGGTGTTTATACTCATTCAGTTCACCCCCATCCCGGCAGGTGTTTATACTCATTCAGTTCATTCCTATCCCAGCAGGTGTTTATACTCATTCAGTTCACCTCCATCGCTGCAGGTGTTTATAGTCATTCAGTTCATCCCATCCTGGCAGGTGTTTATACTCATTCAGTTCATCTCCATCCGTGCAGGTGTTTATACTCATTCAGTTCATCCCCATCCCTGCAGGTGTTTGTAGTCATTCAGTTCACCTCTATCCCTGCAGGTGTTTATACTCATTCAGTTCATCCCCGTCCCTGCTGGTGTTTATACTCATTCAGTTCATCCCCATCCCAGCAGGTGTTTATACTCATTCAGTTCACCTCCATCAATGGGTGTTTATACTCATTTAGTTCATTCCCATCCCTGCGGGTGTTTATACTCATTCAGTTCCGCGCCATCCCTGCGGCTGTTTATACTCATTCAGTTCATCCTCATCCCTGCAGGTGTTTATACTCATTCAGTTCACCGCCAACCCTGCAGGTGTTTACACTCATTCAGTTCACCTCCATCCCTGCAGGTGTTTATACTCATTCAGTTCACCTCCATCCCTGCGGGTGTTTATACTCATTGACTTCATCCCCCTACCTGCAGGTGTTTATACTCATTTAGTTCATCCCCGTCCCTGCAGGTGTTTATACTCATTCAGTTCTTCCGATCCCTGCAGGTGTTTATACTCAATCAGTTCACCCCCATTCCTGCAGGTGTCTACACTCATTCAGTTCACCCCCATCCCTGCAGGTTTTCATACTCATTCAGTTCACCTCCATCCCTGCAGGTGTTTATACTCAATTAGTTCATCCCCCTCCCTACAGGTGTTTATACTCATTCAGTTCACCTCCATCCCTGCGGGTGTTTATAATCATTCAGTTCATCCCTGTCTATGCAGATACTTGTACTCATTCAGTTCATCCCCATCCCTGCGGGTTTGTATACGCATTCAGTTCATCCCGATCACAGCAGGTGTTTATACTTATTTAGTTATTCCCCATCCTGCGGATGTTTAAACTGATTCACTTTATCCCCATCCCTGCGGTGTTTATACAGATTCAGTTCATCCCCATCCCTGCAGGTGTTTATATTCATTCAGTTCACCTTCATCACTGCAGGTGTTTATACTCATTCAGTTCATCCCCATACCAGCAGGTGTTTGTACTCATTCAGTTCACCTCCATCCCTGCAGGTGTTTATACACATTCAGTTCATCCCCATCCCTGCAGGTGTTCATATTCATTCAGTTCAACTCCATCACTGCAGGTGTTTATATTCATTCAGTTCATCCCCATCGCAGCAGGTGTTTATACTCATTCAGTTCACCTGCATCCCTGCAGGTGTTTATACTCATTCAGTTCATCCCCGTCCCTGCTGGTGTTTATACTCATTCAGTTCATCCCCATCCCTGCAGGTGTTTATAATCATTCAGTTCACCTCCATCCCTTCAGGTGCTTATACTCATTCAGTTCATCCCCATCCCTGCGGGTGTTTATACTGATTCAGTTCATCCCCATCCCTGCAGGTGTTCATATTCATTCAGTTCAACTCCATTACTGCAGGTGTTTATATTCATTCAGTTCATCCCCATCGCAGCAGGTGATTATACTCATTGAGTTCATCCCCATCCCTGCAGGTGTTGATACTCATTCAGTTCAGTCCCATCCCTGCAGGTGTTTAAACTCATTCAGTTCATCCCCATCCCTGCAGGTGTTTATACTCATTCAGTTCAGTCCCATCCCTGCAGGTGTTTAAACTCATTTAGTTCATCCCCATCCCTGCAGGTGTTAATACTCATTCAGTTCACCTCCATCCCTGCAGGTGTTTATACTCATTCAGTTCACCCCATCCCAGCAAGTGATTATACTCATTGAGTTCATCTCCATTCCTGCAGATGTTTATACTCACTGAGTTCATCCCTATCCCTGTAGGTGTTTATACTCATTCAGTTCATCCCCATCCCTGCAGGTGTTTATAGTCCTTCAGTTCACCTCAATCCCTGCGGGTGTTTATTATCATTCAGTTCATCCCCATCCCAGCAGGTGATTATACTCATTGAGTTCATCCCAATCCCTGCAGGTATTCATACTCATTCAGTTCAGTCCCATCCCTGCAGGTGTTTATACTCATTCAGTTCACCTCTATCCCTGGAGGTGTTTATACTCATTCAGTTCATCCCCATCCCTGCAGGTGTTTATTCTCATTCAGTTCACCTCCATCCCTGCGGGTGTTTATACTCATTCAGTTCCGCGCCATCCCTGCGGGTGTTTAAACTCATTCAGTTCACCTCCATCCGTGCGGGTGTTTATACTCATTCAGTTCTCCCCCAGCCCTGCTTCTGTTTATACTCATTAAGTTCAAGTCCATCCATGCTGGTGTTTATAGTAATTCAGTTCATCCCTAGCCCTGCGGGTTTTTATACTCATTCAGTTCACTTCCATCCCTGCGGGTGTTTATACTCATTCAGTTCATCCCTTTCCCTTCAGGTGTTTACACTCATTCAGTTCATCCCCATCCCTGCAGTTGTTTATACTCATTCAGTTAATCCCCATCCCTGCAGGTGTTTATACTCATTCAGTTCATCCCATCCCGGCAGGTGTTTATACTCATTCATCTCATCCCCATCCCTGCAGGTGTTTGTCGTCATTCAGTTCACCTCTATCCCTGCAGGTGTTTATACTCATTCAGTTCATCCCCGTCCCTGCTGGTGTTTATACTCATTCAGTTCATCCCCATCCGTGCAGGTGTTTATTCTCATTCAGTTCACCTCCATCACTGCTGGTGTTTATACTCATTCAGTTCATCCCCATCCCTGCAGGTGTTCATATTCATTCAGTTCAACTCCATCACTGCAGGTGTATATATTCATTCAGTTCATCCCCATCGCAGCAGGTGATTATACTCATTGAGTTCATCCCCATCCCTGCAGGTGTTTAAACTCATTCAGTTCATCCCCATCCCTGCAGGTGTTTATACTCATTCAGTTCATCCCCATCCCTGCAGGTGTTAATACTCATTCAGTTCACCCCATCCCAGCAAGTGATTATACTCATTGAGTTCATCTCCATACCTGCAGATGTTTATACTCACTGAGTTCATCCCTATCCCTGTAGGTGTTTATACTCATTCAGTTCATCCCCATCCCTGCAGGTGTTTATACTCCTTCAGTTCACCTCAATCCCTGCGGGTGTTTATTCTCATTCAGTTCATCCCCATCCCAGCAGGTGATTATACTCATTGAGTTCATCCCAATCCCTGCAGGTGTTCATACTCATTCAGTTCAGTCCCATCCCTGCGGGTGTTTATACTCATTCAGTTCACCTCCATCCGTGCGGGTGTTTATACTCATTCATCTCATCCCCATCCCTGCAGGTGTTTGTCGTCATTCAGTTCACCTCTATCCCTGCAGGTGTTTATACTCATTCAGTTCATCCCCGTCCCTGCTGGTGTTTATACTCATTCAGTTCATCCCCATCCGTGCTTGTGTTTATTCTCATTCAGTTCACCTCCATCCCAGCAGGTGTTTATACTCATCCAGTTCACCTCCATCCGTGCGGGTGGTTATACTCATTCAGTCCTCCCCCAGCCCTGCTGCTGTTTATACTCATTCAGTTCACCTCCATCAATGGGTGTTTATACTCATTCAGTTCACTCCCATCCCTGTGGGTGTTTATACTTATTCAGTTCCGCGCCATCCCTGCGGGTGTTCATACTCATTCAGTTCACCTCCATCCGTGCGGGTTTTTATACTCATTCAGTTCTCCCCCAGCCCTGCTGCTGTTTATACTCATTCAGTTCACCTCCATCAATGGGTGTTTATACTCATTCAGTTCATTCCCATCCCTGCGGGTGTTTATACTCATTCAGTTCATCCCCATCCCTGCGAGTGTTTATACTGATTCAGTTCATCCCCATCCCTGCGGGTGTTTATACTCATTCAGTTCATCCCCATCCCAGCAGTTGTTTATACTCATTCAGTTCATCCCCATTCCTGCGGGTGTTTATACTCATTCAGTTAATCCCAATCCCTGCGGGTGTTTATACTCATTCAGTTCATCCCCATCCCTGCAGGAGTTTATACTCATTCAGTTCAGCCCCATCCGTACAGGTGGTTATACTCATTCAGTTCATCCCCATCCCTGCAGGAGTTTATACTCATTCAGTTCACCTCCATCCCTGCAGGTGTTTATACTCATTCAGTTCATCCCCATCCCTGCAGTGTTTATACTCATTAAGTTCAAATCCATCCATGCTGGTGTTTATAGTAATTCAGTTCATCCCTAGCCCTGCGGGTTTTTATACTCATTCAGTTCACTTCCATCCCTGCGGGTGTTTATACTCATTTAGTTCATCCCTTTCCCTTCAGGTGTTTACACTCATTCAGTTCATCCCCATCCCTGCAGTTGTTTATACCCATTCAGTTCATCCCCATCCCTGCAGGTGTTTATACTCATTCAGTTCACCTCCATTCCAGCGGGTGTTTATACTCATTCAGTTCACCACAATCCCTGCGAGTGTTTCTACTGATTCAGTTCACCTCCATCCCTGCGGGTGTTTATACTGATTCAGTTCACCTCCATCCCTGCGGGTGTTTATACTCATTCAGTTCATCCCCATCCCCGCAGGTGTTTATGCTGATTCAGTTCATCCTCATCCCTGGGGTGTTTATACTCATTCAGTTCACCTCCATCCGTGCGGGTGTTTATACTCATTCAGTTCATCCCTTTCCCTTCAGGTGTTTACACTCATTCAGTTCATCCCCATCCCTGCAGTTGTTTATACTCATTCAGTTCATCCCCATCCCTGCAGGTGTTTATACTCATTGAGTTCACCTCCATTCCAGCGGGTGTTTATACTCATTCAGTTCACCACAATCCCTGCGAGTGTTTATACTGATTCAGTTCACCTCCATCCCTGCGGGTGTTTATACTGATTCAGTTCACCTACATCCCTGCGGGTGTTTATACTCATTCAGTTCATCCCCATCCCCGCAGGTGTTTATGCTGATTCAGTTCATCCTCATCCCTGGGGTGTTTATACTCATTCAGTTCACCTCCATCCGTGCGGGTGTTTATACTCATTCAGTTCACCTCCATCCGTGCGGGTGTTTATACTCATTCAGTTCTCCCCCAGCCCTGCTTCTGTTTATACTCATTCAGTTCACCTCCATCCCTGCAGGTGTTTATACTCATTCAGTTCACCTCCATCCCTGCAGGTGTTTACACTCATTCAGTTCATCCTCATCCCTGCAGTGTTTATACTCATTAAGTTCAAATCCATCCATGCTGGTGTTTATAGTAATTCAGTTCATCCCTAGCCCTGCGGGTTTTTATACTCATTCAGTTCACTTCCATCCCTGCGGGTGTTTATACTCATTCAGTTCATCCCTTTCCCTTCAGGAGTTTACACTCATTCAGTTCATCCCCATCCCTGCAGTTGTTTATACTCATTCAGTTCATCCCCATCCCTGTAGGTGTTTATACTCATTCAGTTCATCCCCGTCCCTGCTGGTGTTTATACTCATTCAGTTCATCCCCATCCCTGCGGGTGTTTATACTCATTCAGTTCATCCCCATCCCAGCAGTTGTTTATACTCATTCAGTTCATCCCCATTCCTGCGGGTGTTTATACTCATTCAGTTAATCCCAATCCCTGCGGGTGTTTATACTCATTCAGTTCATCCCCATCCCTGCAGGAGTTTATACTCATTCAGTTCAGCCCCATCCGTACAGGTGGTTATACTCATTCAGTTCATCCCCATCCCTGCAGGAGTTTATACTCATTCAGTTCACCTCCATCCCTGCAGGTGTTTATACTCATTCAGTTCATCCCCATCCCTGCAGTGTTTATACTCATTAAGTTCAAATCCATCCATGCTGGTGTTTACAGTAATTCAGTTCATCCCTAGCCCTGCGGGTTTTTATACTCACTCAGTTCACTTCCATCCCTGCGGGTGTTTATACTGATTCAGTTCATCCCATCCCTGCAGTTGTTTATACTCATTCAGTTCATCCCCATCCCTGCAGTTGTTTATACTCATTCAGTTCATCCCCATCCCTGCAGGTGTTTATACTCATTCAGTTCACCTCCATTCCAGCGGGTGTTTATACTCATTCAGTTCACCACAATCCCTGCGAGTGTTTATACTGATTCAGTTCACCTCCATCCCTGCGGGTGTTTATACTGATTCAGTTCACCTCCATCCCTGCGGGTGTTTATACTCATTCAGTTCATCCCCATCCCCGCAGGTGTTTATGCTGATTCAGTTCATCCTCATCCCTGGGGTGTTTATACTCATTCAGTTCACCTCCATCCGTGCGGGTGTTTATACTCATTCAGTTCACCTCCATCCGTGCGGGTGTTTATACTCATTCAGTTCTCCCCCAGCCCTGCTTCTGTTTATACTCATTCAGTTCACCTCCATCCCTGCAGGTGTTTACACTCATTCAGTTCATCCTCATCCCTGCAGTGTTTATACTCATTAAGTTCAAATCCATCCATGCTGGTGTTTATAGTAATTCAGTTCATCCCTAGCCCTGCGGGTTTTTATACTCATTCAGTTAACTTCCATCCCTGCGGGTGTTTATACTCATTCAGTTCATCCCTTTCCCTTCAGGTGTTTACACTCATTCAGTTCATCCCCATCCCTGCAGTTGTTTATACTCATTCAGTTCATCCCCATCCCTGTAGGTGTTTATACTCATTCAGTTCATCCCCGTCCCTGCTGGTGTTTATACTCATTCAGTTCATACCCATCCCTGCTGGTGTTTATACTCATTCAGTTCACCTCCATTCCAGCGGGTGTTTATACTCATTCAGTTCACCACAATCCCTGTGAGTGTTTATACTGATTCAGTTCACCTCCATCCCTGCGGGTGTTTATACTGATTCAGTTCACCTCCATCCCTGCGGGTGTTTATACTCATTCAGTTCATCCCCATCCCCGCAGGTGTTTATGCTGATTCAGTTCATCCTCATCCCTGGGGTGTTTATACTCATTCAGTTCACCTCCATCCGTGCGGGTGTTTATACTCATTCAGTTCACCTCCATCCGTGCGGGTGTTTATACTCATTCAGTTCTCCCCCAGCCCTGCTTCTGTTTATACTCATTCAGTTCACCTCCATCCCTGCAGGTGTTTACACTCATTCAGTTCATCCTCATCCCTGCAGTGTTTATACTCATTAAGTTCAAATCCATCCATGCTGGTGTTTAGAGTAATTCAGTTCATCCCCAGCCCTGCGGGTTTTTATACTCATTCAGTTCACTTCCATCCCTGCGGGTGTTTATACTCATTCAGTTCATCCCTTTCCCTTCAGGTGTTTACACTCATTCAGTTCATCCCCATCCCTGCAGTTGTTTATACTCATTCAGTTCATCCCCATCCCTGCAGGTGTTTATACTCATTCAGTTCACCTTCATCCCTGTAGGTGTTTATACTCATTCAGTTCATCCCCGTCCCTGCTGGTGTTTATACTCATTCAGTTCATACCCATCCCTGCTTGTGTTTATACTCATTCAGTTCACCTGCATCCCTGCAGGTGTTTGTACTCATTCAGTTCACCCCCATTCCGGCAGGTATTTATACTCATGCAGTTCATCCCCATCTCCGTAGGTGTTTATACTCATTCAGTTCATCCCCATCCCTGCTGGGTTTTATACTCATTCAGTTCACCTCAATCCCTGGGGTGTTTATACTGATTCAGTTCATCCCCATCCCTGCGGGTGTTTATACTCATTCAGTTCACCCCCTTCCCTGCAGGTGTTTATACTCATTCAGTTCATCCTATCCCGGCAGGTGTTTATACTCATTCATCTCATCCCCATCCCTGCAGGTGTTTGTCGTCATTCAGTTCACCTCTATCCCTGCAGGTGTTTATACTCATTCAGTTCATCCCCGTTCCTGCTGGTGTTTATACTCATTCAGTTCATCCCTTTCCCTTCAGGTGTTTACACTCATTCAGTTCATCCCCATCCCTGCAGTTGTTTATACTCATTCAGTTCATCCCCATCCCTGCAGGTGTTTATACTGATTCAGTTCATCCCCATCCCTGCTGGTGTTTATACTCATTCAGTTCATCCCCATCCCTGCTGGTGTTTATACTCATTCAGTTCATACCCATCCCTGCTGGTGTTTATACTCATTCAGTTCACCTCCATTCCAGCGGGTGTTTATACTCATTCAGTTCACCACAATCCCTGCGGGTGTTTATACTCATTCAGTTCATCACCATCCCTGCGAGTGTTTATACTGATTCAGTTCACCTCCATCCCTGCGGGTGTTTATACTGATTCAGTTCATCCCATTCCCTGCAGGTGTTCATATTCATTCAGTTCACCTCCATCACTGCAGGTGTTTATACTCATTGAGTTCATCCCCATCCCTGTAGGTGTTTATACTCATTCAGTTCATCCCCATCCCCGCAGGTGTTTATGCTGATTCAGTTCATCCCCATCCCTGCAGGTGTTTATACTCATTCAGTTCATCCCCATCCCTGCAGGTGTTTATACTCATTCAGTTCACCTCCATCCCAGCAGGTGTTTATACTCATTCAGTTCACATCCATCCCTGCGGGTGTTTATACTAATTCAGTTCATCCGCATCCCTGTGGGTGTTTATACTCATTCAGTTCACCTCCATCACTGCAGGTGTTTATACTCATTCAGTACATTCCCATCCCTGCAGGTGTTTATACTCCTTCAGTTCACCTCAATCCCTGCGGGTGTTTATACTCATTCAGTTCATCCCCAACCCTGCGAGTGTTTATACTCATTCAGTTCATCCCCATCCCTGCGGGTGTCTATACTCATTCAGTTCATCCCCATCCCTGCGGGTGTTTATAGTCATTCAGTTCATCCCCATCCCTGCGGTTGTTTATACTCATTCAGTTCATCCCCATCCCTGCGGGTGTTTATACTCATTCAGTTCATCCCCATCCCTGCGGTTGTTTATACTCATTCAGTTCATCCCCATCCCTGCAGGTGTTTATTCTCATTCAGTTCATCCCCAACCCTGCGAGTGTTTATACTCATTCAGTTCATCCCCATCGCTGCGGGTGTCTATACTCATTCAGTTCATCCCCATCCCTGCGGGTGTTTATAGTCATTCAGTTCATCCCCATCCCTGCGGTTGTTTATACTCATTCAGTTCATCCCCATCCCTGCGGGTGTTTATACTCATTCAGTTCATCCCCATCCCTGTAGTTGTTTATACTCATTCAGTTCATCCCTATCGCTGCGGGTGTTTATACTCATTCAGTTCATCCCCGTCCCTGCTGGTGTTTATACTCATTCAGTTCACCTCCATCCCTGCGGGTGTTTATACTCATTCAGTTCATCCCCGTCCCTGCTGGTGTTTCTACTCATTCAGTTCATCCCGTTCCCTGCAGGTGTTTATACTCATTCAGTTCACCTCCAACCCTGCGGGTGTTTATACTCATTCAGTTCATTGCCATCTCTGCTGGTATTTAAGCTCATTCAGTTCACCTCCATCAATGGGTGTTTATACTCATTCAGTTTATCCCCATCCTTGCAGGTGTTTATACTCATTCAGTTTATCCCCATCCTTGCAGGTGTTTATACTCATTCAGTTCACCCCCACTCCTACAGGTGTTTATACTCATTCAGTGTCTTCCGCATCCCTGCAGGTGTTTATACTCATTCAGTTCATCCCACTCCCTGCAGGTGTTTATACTCATTCAGTTCATCCCCATCCCTGCGGGTGTTTATAATCATTCAGTTCATCCCCGTCTATGCAGATATTTGTACTCATTCAGTTCATCCCCATCCCTGCGGGTTTGTATACGCATTCAGTTCATCCCCATCACAGCAGGTGTTTATACTTATTTAGTTCTTCCCCATCCTGCGGATGTTTATACTCATTCACTTTATCCCCATCCCTGCGGTGTTTATACAGATTCAGTTCATCCCCATCACTGCGGGTGTATATACTCATTCAGATCACCCCCATCCCGGCAGGTGGTTACACTCATTCAGTTCAGTCCCATCCCTGCAGGTGTTTATACTCATTGAGTTCATCCCCATCCCTGCAGGTGTTTATACTAATTCAGTTCACCTCCATTCCAGCAGGTGTTTATACTCATTCAGTTCACCTCCATCCCTGCGGGTGTTTATACTCATTCAGTTCATCCTCATCCCTGCAGGTGTTTATACTCATTCAGTTCAACTCCATCCCTGCGGGTGTTTATACTCATTCAGTTCACCCCCATCCCGGCAGGTGTTTATACTCATTCAGTTCATTCCTATCCCAGCAGGTGTTTATACTCATTCAGTTCACCTCCATCGCTGCAGGTGTTTATAGTCATTCAGTTCATCCCATCCTGGCAGGTGTTTATACTCATTCAGTTCATCTCCATCCGTGCAGGTGTTTATACTCATTCAGTTCATCCCCATCCCTGCAGGTGTTTGTAGTCATTCAGTTCACCTCTATCCCTGCAGGTGTTTATACTCATTCAGTTCATCCCCGTCCCTGCTGGTGTTTATACTCATTCAGTTCATCCCCATCCCAGCAGGTGTTTATACTCATTCAGTTCACCTCCATCAATGGGTGTTTATACTCATTTAGTTCATTCCCATCCCTGCGGGTGTTTATACTCATTCAGTTCCGCGCCATCCCTGCGGCTGTTTATACTCATTCAGTTCATCCTCATCCCTGCAGGTGTTTATACTCATTCAGTTCACCGCCAACCCTGCAGGTGTTTACACTCATTCAGTTCACCTCCATCCCTGCAGGTGTTTATACTCATTCAGTTCACCTCCATCCCTGCGGGTGTTTATACTCATTGACTTCATCCCCCTACCTGCAGGTGTTTATACTCATTTAGTTCATCCCCGTCCCTGCAGGTGTTTATACTCATTCAGTTCTTCCGATCCCTGCAGGTGTTTATACTCAATCAGTTCACCCCCATTCCTGCAGGTGTCTACACTCATTCAGTTCACCCCCATCCCTGCAGGTTTTCATACTCATTCAGTTCACCTCCATCCCTGCAGGTGTTTATACTCAATTAGTTCATCCCCCTCCCTACAGGTGTTTATACTCATTCAGTTCACCTCCATCCCTGCGGGTGTTTATAATCATTCAGTTCATCCCTGTCTATGCAGATACTTGTACTCATTCAGTTCATCCCCATCCCTGCGGGTTTGTATACGCATTCAGTTCATCCCGATCACAGCAGGTGTTTATACTTATTTAGTTATTCCCCATCCTGCGGATGTTTAAACTGATTCACTTTATCCCCATCCCTGCGGTGTTTATACAGATTCAGTTCATCCCCATCCCTGCAGGTGTTTATATTCATTCAGTTCACCTTCATCACTGCAGGTGTTTATACTCATTCAGTTCATCCCCATACCAGCAGGTGTTTGTACTCATTCAGTTCACCTCCATCCCTGCAGGTGTTTATACACATTCAGTTCATCCCCATCCCTGCAGGTGTTCATATTCATTCAGTTCAACTCCATCACTGCAGGTGTTTATATTCATTCAGTTCATCCCCATCGCAGCAGGTGTTTATACTCATTCAGTTCACCTGCATCCCTGCAGGTGTTTATACTCATTCAGTTCATCCCCGTCCCTGCTGGTGTTTATACTCATTCAGTTCATCCCCATCCCTGCAGGTGTTTATAATCATTCAGTTCACCTCCATCCCTTCAGGTGCTTATACTCATTCAGTTCATCCCCATCCCTGCGGGTGTTTATACTGATTCAGTTCATCCCCATCCCTGCAGGTGTTCATATTCATTCAGTTCAACTCCATTACTGCAGGTGTTTATATTCATTCAGTTCATCCCCATCGCAGCAGGTGATTATACTCATTGAGTTCATCCCCATCCCTGCAGGTGTTGATACTCATTCAGTTCAGTCCCATCCCTGCAGGTGTTTAAACTCATTCAGTTCATCCCCATCCCTGCAGGTGTTTATACTCATTCAGTTCAGTCCCATCCCTGCAGGTGTTTAAACTCATTTAGTTCATCCCCATCCCTGCAGGTGTTAATACTCATTCAGTTCACCTCCATCCCTGCAGGTGTTTATACTCATTCAGTTCACCCCATCCCAGCAAGTGATTATACTCATTGAGTTCATCTCCATTCCTGCAGATGTTTATACTCACTGAGTTCATCCCTATCCCTGTAGGTGTTTATACTCATTCAGTTCATCCCCATCCCTGCAGGTGTTTATAGTCCTTCAGTTCACCTCAATCCCTGCGGGTGTTTATTATCATTCAGTTCATCCCCATCCCAGCAGGTGATTATACTCATTGAGTTCATCCCAATCCCTGCAGGTATTCATACTCATTCAGTTCAGTCCCATCCCTGCAGGTGTTTATACTCATTCAGTTCACCTCTATCCCTGGAGGTGTTTATACTCATTCAGTTCATCCCCATCCCTGCAGGTGTTTATTCTCATTCAGTTCACCTCCATCCCTGCGGGTGTTTATACTCATTCAGTTCCGCGCCATCCCTGCGGGTGTTTAAACTCATTCAGTTCACCTCCATCCGTGCGGGTGTTTATACTCATTCAGTTCTCCCCCAGCCCTGCTTCTGTTTATACTCATTAAGTTCAAGTCCATCCATGCTGGTGTTTATAGTAATTCAGTTCATCCCTAGCCCTGCGGGTTTTTATACTCATTCAGTTCACTTCCATCCCTGCGGGTGTTTATACTCATTCAGTTCATCCCTTTCCCTTCAGGTGTTTACACTCATTCAGTTCATCCCCATCCCTGCAGTTGTTTATACTCATTCAGTTAATCCCCATCCCTGCAGGTGTTTATACTCATTCAGTTCATCCCATCCCGGCAGGTGTTTATACTCATTCATCTCATCCCCATCCCTGCAGGTGTTTGTCGTCATTCAGTTCACCTCTATCCCTGCAGGTGTTTATACTCATTCAGTTCATCCCCGTCCCTGCTGGTGTTTATACTCATTCAGTTCATCCCCATCCGTGCAGGTGTTTATTCTCATTCAGTTCACCTCCATCACTGCTGGTGTTTATACTCATTCAGTTCATCCCCATCCCTGCAGGTGTTCATATTCATTCAGTTCAACTCCATCACTGCAGGTGTATATATTCATTCAGTTCATCCCCATCGCAGCAGGTGATTATACTCATTGAGTTCATCCCCATCCCTGCAGGTGTTTAAACTCATTCAGTTCATCCCCATCCCTGCAGGTGTTTATACTCATTCAGTTCATCCCCATCCCTGCAGGTGTTAATACTCATTCAGTTCACCCCATCCCAGCAAGTGATTATACTCATTGAGTTCATCTCCATACCTGCAGATGTTTATACTCACTGAGTTCATCCCTATCCCTGTAGGTGTTTATACTCATTCAGTTCATCCCCATCCCTGCAGGTGTTTATACTCCTTCAGTTCACCTCAATCCCTGCGGGTGTTTATTCTCATTCAGTTCATCCCCATCCCAGCAGGTGATTATACTCATTGAGTTCATCCCAATCCCTGCAGGTGTTCATACTCATTCAGTTCAGTCCCATCCCTGCGGGTGTTTATACTCATTCAGTTCACCTCCATCCGTGCGGGTGTTTATACTCATTCATCTCATCCCCATCCCTGCAGGTGTTTGTCGTCATTCAGTTCACCTCTATCCCTGCAGGTGTTTATACTCATTCAGTTCATCCCCGTCCCTGCTGGTGTTTATACTCATTCAGTTCATCCCCATCCGTGCTTGTGTTTATTCTCATTCAGTTCACCTCCATCCCAGCAGGTGTTTATACTCATCCAGTTCACCTCCATCCGTGCGGGTGGTTATACTCATTCAGTCCTCCCCCAGCCCTGCTGCTGTTTATACTCATTCAGTTCACCTCCATCAATGGGTGTTTATACTCATTCAGTTCACTCCCATCCCTGTGGGTGTTTATACTTATTCAGTTCCGCGCCATCCCTGCGGGTGTTCATACTCATTCAGTTCACCTCCATCCGTGCGGGTTTTTATACTCATTCAGTTCTCCCCCAGCCCTGCTGCTGTTTATACTCATTCAGTTCACCTCCATCAATGGGTGTTTATACTCATTCAGTTCATTCCCATCCCTGCGGGTGTTTATACTCATTCAGTTCATCCCCATCCCTGCGAGTGTTTATACTGATTCAGTTCATCCCCATCCCTGCGGGTGTTTATAGTCATTCAGTTCATCCCCATCCCAGCAGTTGTTTATACTCATTCAGTTCATCCCCATTCCTGCGGGTGTTTATACTCATTCAGTTAATCCCAATCCCTGCGGGTGTTTATACTCATTCAGTTCATCCCCATCCCTGCAGGAGTTTATACTCATTCAGTTCAGCCCCATCCGTACAGGTGGTTATACTCATTCAGTTCATCCCCATCCCTGCAGGAGTTTATACTCATTCAGTTCACCTCCATCCCTGCAGGTGTTTATACTCATTCAGTTCATCCCCATCCCTGCAGTGTTTATACTCATTAAGTTCAAATCCATCCATGCTGGTGTTTATAGTAATTCAGTTCATCCCTAGCCCTGCGGGTTTTTATACTCATTCAGTTCACTTCCATCCCTGCGGGTGTTTATACTCATTTAGTTCATCCCTTTCCCTTCAGGTGTTTACACTCATTCAGTTCATCCCCATCCCTGCAGTTGTTTATACCCATTCAGTTCATCCCCATCCCTGCAGGTGTTTATACTCATTCAGTTCACCTCCATTCCAGCGGGTGTTTATACTCATTCAGTTCACCACAATCCCTGCGAGTGTTTCTACTGATTCAGTTCACCTCCATCCCTGCGGGTGTTTATACTGATTCAGTTCACCTCCATCCCTGCGGGTGTTTATACTCATTCAGTTCATCCCCATCCCCGCAGGTGTTTATGCTGATTCAGTTCATCCTCATCCCTGGGGTGTTTATACTCATTCAGTTCACCTCCATCCGTGCGGGTGTTTATACTCATTCAGTTCACCTCCATCCGTGCGGGTGTTTATACTCATTCAGTTCTCCCCCAGCCCTGCTTCTGTTTATACTCATTCAGTTCACCTCCATCCCTGCAGGTGTTTATACTCATTCAGTTCACGTCCATCCCTGCAGGTGTTTACACTCATTCAGTTCATCCTCATCCCTGCAGTGTTTATACTCATTAAGTTCAAATCCATCCATGCTGGTGTTTATAGTAATTCAGTTCATCCCCATCCCTGCAGGAGTTTATACTCATTCAGTTCACCTCCATCCCTGCAGGTGTTTATACTCATTCAGTTCATCCCCATCCCTGCAGTGTTTATACTCATTAAGTTCAAATCCATCCATGCTGGTGTTTATAGTAATTCAGTTCATCCCTTGCCCTGCGGGTTTTTATACTCATTCAGTTCACTTCCATCCCTGCGGGTGTTTATACTCATTCAGTTCATCCCTTTCCCTTCAGGTGTTTACACTCATTCAGTTCATCCCCATCCCTGCAGTTGTTTATACTCATTCAGTTCATCCCCATCCCTGCAGGTGTTTATACTCATTCAGTTCACCTCCATTCCAGCGGGTGTTTATACTCATTCAGTTCACCACAATCCCTGCGAGTGTTTATACTGATTCAGTTCACCTCCATCGCTGCGGGTGTTTATACTGATTCAGTTCACCTCCATCCGTGCGGGTGTTTATACTCATTCAGTTCATCCCCATCCCCGCAGGTGTTTATGCTGATTCAGTTCATCCTCATCCCTGGGGTGTTTATACTCATTCAGTTCACCTCCATCCGTGCGGGTGTTTATACTCATTCAGTTCACCTCCATCCGTGCGGGCGTTTATACTCATTCAGTTCTCCCCCAGCCCTGCTTCTGTTTATACTCATTCAGTTCACCTCCATCCCTGCAGGTGTTTATACTCATTCAGTTCACCTCCATCCCTGCAGGTGTTTACACTCATTCAGTTCATCCTCATCCCTGCAGTGTTTATACTCATTAAGTTCAAATCCATCCATGCTGGTGTTTATAGTAATTCAGTTCATCCCTAGCCCTGCGGGTTTTTATACTCATTCAGTTCACTTCCATCCCTGCGGGTGTTTATACTCATTCAGTTCATCCCTTTCCCTTCAGGTGTTTACACTCATTCAGTTCATCCCCATCCCTGCAGTTGTTTATACTCATTCAGTTCATCCCCATCCCTGTAGGTGTTTATACTCATTCAGTTCATCCCCGTCCCTGCTGGTGTTTATACTCATTCAGTTCATCCCCATCCCTGCGGGTGTTTATACTCATTCAGTTCATCCCCATCCCAGCAGTTGTTTATACTCAGTCAGTTCATCCCCATTCCTGCGGGTGTTTATACTCATTCAGTTAATCCCAATCCCTGCGGGTGTTTATACTCATTCAGTTCATCCCCATCCCTGCAGGAGTTTATACTCATTCAGTTCAGCCCCATCCGTACAGGTGGTTATACTCATTCAGTTCATCCCCATCCCTGCAGGAGTTTATACTCATTCAGTTCACCTCCATCCCTGCAGGTGTTTATACTCATTCAGTTCATCCCCATCCCTGCGAGTGTTTATACTGATTCAGTTCATCCCCATCCCTGCGGGTGTTTATACTCATTCAGTTCATCCCCATCCCTGCGGGTGTTTATACTCATTCAGTTCATCCCCATCCCAGCAGTTGTTTATACTCATTCAGTTCATCCCCATTCCTGCGGGTGTTTATACTCATTCAGTTAATCCCAATCCCTGCGGGTGTTTATACTCATTCAGTTCATCCCCATCCCTGCAGGAGTTTATACTCATTCAGTTCAGCCCCATCCGTACAAGTGGTTGTACTCATTCAGTTCATTCCCACCCCTGCAGGAGTTTATACTCATTCAGTTCACCTCCATCCCTGCAGGTGTTTATACTCATTCAGTTCATCCCCATCCCTGCAGTGTTTATACTCATTAAGTTCAAATCCATCCATGCTGGTGTTTATAGTAATTCAGTTCATCCCTAGCCCTGCGGGTTTTTATACTCATTCAGTTCACTTCCATCCCTGCGGGTGTTTATACTCATTCAGTTCATCCCTTTCCCTTCAGGTGTTTACACTCATTCAGTTCATCCCATCCCTGCAGTTGTTTATACTCATTCAGTTCATCCCCATCCCTGCAGGTGTTTATACTCATTCAGTTCACCTCCATTCCAGCGGGTGTTTATACTCATTCAGTTCACCACAATCCCTGCGAGTGTTTATACTGATTCAGTTCACCTCCATCCCTGCGGGTGTTTATACTGATTCAGTTCACCTCCATCCCTGCGGGTGTTTATACTCATTCAGTTCATCCCCATCCCCGCAGGTGTTTATGCTGATTCAGTTCATCCTCATCCCTGGGGTGTTTATACTCATTCAGTTCACCTCCATCCGTGCGGGTGTTTATACTCATTCAGTTCTCCCCCAGCCCTGCTTCTGTTTATACTCATTCAGTTCACCTCCATCCCTGCAGGTGTTTATACTCATTCAGTTCACCTCCATCCCTGCAGGTGTTTACACTCATTCAGTTCATCCTCATCCCTGCAGTGTTTATACTCATTAAGTTCAAATCCATCCATGCTGGTGTTTATAGTAATTCAGTTCATCCCTAGCCCTGCGGGTTTTTATACTCATTCAGTTCACTTCCATCCCTGCGGGTGTTTATACTCATTCAGTTCATCCCTTTCCCTTCAGGTGTTTACACTCATTCAGTTCATCCCCATCCCTGCAGTTGTTTATACTCATTCAGTTCATCCCCATCCCTGCAGGTGTTTATACTCATTTAGTTCACCTTCATCCCTGTAGGTGTTTATACTCATTCAGTTCATCCCCGTCCCTGCTGGTGTTTATACTCATTCAGTTCACCTCCATTCCAGCGGGTGTTTATACTCATTCAGTTCACCTTCATCCCTGCAGGTGTTTATACTCATTCAGTTCATTCCCATCCCTGCAGGTGTTTATACTCATTCAGTTCATCCCCATCCCTGCAGATGTTTATACTCATTTAGTTCATCCCATCCCGGCAGGTGTTTATACTCATTCATCTCATCCCCATCCCTGCAGGTGTTGTCGTCATTCAGTTCACCTCTATCCCTGCAGGTGTTTATACTCATTCAGTTCATCCCCGTCCCTGCTGGTGTTTATACTCATTCAGTTCATCCCCATCCGTGCAGGTGTTTATTCTCATTCAGTTCACCTCCATCACTGCTGGTGTTTATACTCATTCAGTTCATCCCCATTCCTGCAGGTGTTCATATTCATTCAGTTCAACTCCATCACTGCAGGTGTATATATTCATTCAGTTCATCCCCATCGCAGCAGGTGATTATACTCATTGAGTTCATCCCCATCCCTGCAGGTGTTTAAACTCATTCACTTCATCCCCATCCCTGCAGGTGTTTATACTCATTGAGTTCATCCCCATCCCTGCAGGTGTTAATACTCATTCAGTTCACCCCATCCCAGCAAGTGATTATACTCATTGAGTTCATCTCCATACCTGCAGATGTTTATACTCACTGAGTTCATCCCTATCCCTGTAGGTGTTTATACTCATTCAGTTCATCCCCATCCCTGCAGGTGTTTATACTCCTTCAGTTCACCTCAATCCCTGCGGGTGTTTATTCTCATTCAGTTCATCCCCATCCCAGCAGGTGATTATACTCATTGAGTTCATCCCAATCCCTGCAGGTGTTCATACTCATTCAGTTCAGTCCCATCCCTGCGGGTGTTTATACTCATTCAGTTCACCTCCATCCGTGCGGGTGTTTATACTCATTCATCTCATCCCCATCCCTGCAGGTGTTTGTCGTCATTCAGTTCACCTCTATCCCTGCAGGTGTTTATACTCATTCAGTTCATCCCCGTCCCTGCTGGTGTTTATACTCATTCAGTTCATCCCCATCCGTGCTTGTGTTTATTCTCATTCAGTTCCGCGCCATCCCTGCGGGTGTTCATACTCATTCAGTTCACCTCCATCCGTGCGGGTTTTTATACTCATTCAGTTCTCCCCCAGCCCTGCTGCTGTTTATACTCATTCAGTTCACCTCCATCAATGGGTGTTTATACTCATTCAGTTCATTCCCATCCCTGCGGGTGTTTATACTCATTCAGTTCATCCCCATCCCTGCGAGTGTTTATACTGATTCAGTTCATCCCCATCCCTGCGGGTGTTTATACTCATTCAGTTCATCCCCATCCCTGCGGGTGTTTATACTCATTCAGTTCATCCCCATCCCAGCAGTTGTTTATACTCATTCAGTTCATCCCCATTCCTGCGGGTGTTTATACTCATTCAGTTAATCCCAATCCCTGCGGGTGTTTATACTCATTCAGTTCATCCCCATCCCTGCAGGAGTTTATACTCATTCAGTTCAGCCCCATCCGTACAGGTGGTTATACTCATTCAGTTCATCCCTAGCCCTGCGGGTTTTTATACTCATTCAGTTCACTTCCATCCCTGCGGGTGTTTATACTCATTCAGTTCATCCCTTTCCCTTCAGGTGTTTACACTCATTCAGTTCATCCCCATCCCTGCAGTTGTTTATACTCATTCAGTTCATCCCCATCCCTGCAGGTGTTTATACTCATTGAGTTCACCTCCATTCCAGCGGGTGTTTATACTCATTCAGTTCACCACAATCCCTGCGAGTGTTTATACTGATTCAGTTCACCTCCATCCCTGCGGGTGTTTATACTGATTCAGTTCACCTCCATCCCTGCGGGTGTTTATACTCATTCAGTTCATCCCCATCCCCGAAGGTGTTTATGCTGATTCAGTTCATCCTCATCCCTGCGGGTGTTTATACTCATTCAGTTCACCTCCATCCGTGCGGGTGTTTATACTCATTCAGTTCACCTCCATCCTTGCGGGTGTTTATACTCATTCAGTTCTCCCCCAGCCCTGCTTCTGTTTATACTCATTCAGTTCACCTCCATCCCTGCAGGTGTTTATACTCATTCAGTTCACCTCCATCCCTGCAGGTGTTTACACTCATTCAGTTCATCCTCATCCCTGCACTGTTTATACTCATTAAGTTCAAATCCATCCATGCTGGTGTTTATAGTAATTCAGTTCATCCCTAGCCCTGCGGGTTTTTATACTCATTCAGTTCACTTCCATCCCTGCGGGTGTTTATACTCATTCAGTTCATCCCTTTCCCTTCAGGAGTTTACACTCATTCAGTTCATCCCCATCCCTGCAGTTGTTTATACTCATTCAGTTCATCCCCATCCCTGTAGGTGTTTATACTCATTCAGTTCATCCCCGTCCCTGCTGGTGTTTATACTCATTCAGTTCATCCCCATCCCTGCGGGTGTTTATACTCATTCAGTTCATCCCCATCCCAGCAGTTGTTTATACTCATTCAGTTCATCCCCATTCCTGCGGGTGTTTATACTCATTCAGTTAATCCCAATCCCTGCGGGTGTTTATACTCATTCAGTTCATCCCCATCCCTGCAGGAGTTTATACTCATTCAGTTCAGCCCCATCCGTACAGGTGGTTATACTCATTCAGTTCATCCCCATCCCTGCAGGAGTTTATACTCATTCAGTTCACCTCCATCCCTGCAGGTGTTTATACTCATTCAGTTCATCCCCATCCCTGCAGTGTTTATACTCATTAAGTTCAAATCCATCCATGCTGGTGTTTACAGTAATTCAGTTCATCCCTAGCCCTGCGGGTTTTTATACTCACTCAGTTCACTTCCATCCCTGCGGGTGTTTATACTGATTCAGTTCATCCCATCCCTGCAGTTGTTTATACTCATTCAGTTCATCCCCATCCCTGCAGTTGTTTATACTCATTCAGTTCATCCCCATCCCTGCAGGTGTTTATACTCATTCAGTTCACCTCCATTCCAGCGGGTGTTTATACTCATTCAGTTCACCACAATCCCTGCGAGTGTTTATACTGATTCAGTTCACCTCCATCCCTGCGGGTGTTTATACTGATTCAGTTCACCTCCATCCCTGCGGGTGTTTATACTCATTCAGTTCATCCCCATCCCCGCAGGTGTTTATGCTGATTCAGTTCATCCTCATCCCTGGGGTGTTTATACTCATTCAGTTCACCTCCATCCGTGCGGGTGTTTATACTCATTCAGTTCACCTCCATCCGTGCGGGTGTTTATACTCATTCAGTTCTCCCCCAGCCCTGCTTCTGTTTATACTCATTCAGTTCACCTCCATCCCTGCAGGTGTTTACACTCATTCAGTTCATCCTCATCCCTGCAGTGTTTATACTCATTAAGTTCAAATCCATCCATGCTGGTGTTTATAGTAATTCAGTTCATCCCTAGCCCTGCGGGTTTTTATACTCATTCAGTTAACTTCCATCCCTGCGGGTGTTTATACTCATTCAGTTCATCCCTTTCCCTTCAGGTGTTTACACTCATTCAGTTCATCCCCATCCCTGCAGTTGTTTATACTCATTCAGTTCATCCCCATCCCTGTAGGTGTTTATACTCATTCAGTTCATCCCCGTCCCTGCTGGTGTTTATACTCATTCAGTTCATACCCATCCCTGCTGGTGTTTATACTCATTCAGTTCACCTCCATTCCAGCGGGTGTTTATACTCACTCAGTTCACCACAATCCCTGCGAGGGTTTATACTGATTCAGTTCACCTCCATCCCTGCGGGTGTTTATACTGATTCAGTTCACCTCCATCCCTGCGGGTGTTTATACTCATTCAGTTCATCCCCATCCCCGCAGGTGTTTATGCTGATTCAGTTCATCCTCATCCCTGGGGTGTTTATACTCATTCAGTTCACCTCCATCCGTGCGGGTGTTTATACTCATTCAGTTCACCTCCATCCGTGCGGGTGTTTATACTCATTCAGTTCTCCCCCAGCCCTGCTTCTGTTTATACTCATTCAGTTCACCTCCATCCCTGCAGGTGTTTATACTCATTCAGTTCACCTCCATCCCTGCAGGTGTTTACACTCATTCAGTTCATCCTCATCCCTGCAGTGTTTATACTCATTAAGTTCAAATCCATCCATGCTGGTGTTTAGAGTAATTCAGTTCATCCCCAGCCCTGCGGGTTTTTATACTCATTCAGTTCACTTCCATCCCTGCGGGTGTTTATACTCATTCAGTTCATCCCTTTCCCTTCAGGTGTTTACACTCATTCAGTTCATCCCCATCCCTGCAGTTGTTTATACTCATTCAGTTCATCCCCATCCCTGCAGGTGTTTATACTCATTCAGTTCACCTTCATCCCTGTAGGTGTTTATACTCATTCAGTTCATACCCATCCCTGCTTGTGTTTATACTCATTCAGTTCACCTGCATCCCTGCAGGTGTTTGTACTCATTCAGTTCACCCCCATTCCGGCAGGTATTTATACTCATGCAGTTCATCCCCATCTCCGTAGGTGTTTATACTCATTCAGTTCATCCCCATCCCTGCTGGGTTTTATACTCATTCAGTTCACCTCCATCCCTGGGGTGTTTATACTGATTCAGTTCATCCCCATCCCTGCGGGTGTTTATACTCATTCAGTTCACCCCCTTCCCTGCAGGTGTTTATACTCATTCAGTTCATCCTATCCCGGCAGGTGTTTATACTCATTCATCTCATCCCCATCCCTGCAGGTGTTTGTCGTCATTCAGTTCACCTCTATCCCTGCAGGTGTTTATACTCATTCAGTTCATCCCCGTTCCTGCTGGTGTTTATACTCATTCAGTTCATCCCTTTCCCTTCAGGTGTTTACACTCATTCAGTTCATCCCCATCCCTGCAGTTGTTTATACTCATTCAGTTCATCCCCATCCCTGCAGGTGTTTATACTGATTCAGTTCATCCCCATCCCTGCTGGTGTTTATACTCATTCAGTTCATCCCCATCCCTGCTGGTGTTTATACTCATTCAGTTCATACCCATCCCTGCTGGTGTTTATACTCATTCAGTTCACCTCCATTCCAGCGGGTGTTTATACTCATTCAGTTCACCACAATCCCTGCGGGTGTTTATACTCATTCAGTTCATCACCATCCCTGCGAGTGTTTATACTGATTCAGTTCACCTCCATCCCTGCGGGTGTTTATACTGATTCAGTTCATCCCATTCCCTGCAGGTGTTCATATTCATTCAGTTCACCTCCATCACTGCAGGTGTTTATACTCATTGAGTTCATCCCCATCCCTGTAGGTGTTTATACTCATTCAGTTCATCCCCATCCCCGCAGGTGTTTATGCTGATTCAGTTCATCCCCATCCCTGCAGGTGTTTATACTCATTCAGTTCATCCCCATCCCTGCAGGTGTTTATACTCATTCAGTTCACCTCCATCCCAGCAGGTGTTTATACTCATTCAGTTCACATCCATCCCTGCGGGTGTTTATACTAATTCAGTTCATCCGCATCCCTGTGGGTGTTTATACTCATTGAGTTCACCTCCATCACTGCAGGTGTTTATACTCATTCAGTACATTCCCATCCCTGCAGGTGTTTATACTCCTTCAGTTCACCTCAATCCCTGCGGGTGTTTATACTCATTCAGTTCATCCCCAACCCTGCGAGTGTTTATACTCATTCAGTTCATCCCCATCCCTGCGGGTGTCTATACTCATTCAGTTCATCCCCATCCCTGCGGGTGTTTATAGTCATTCAGTTCATCCCCATCCCTGCGGTTGTTTATACTCATTCAGTTCATCCCCATCCCTGCGGGTGTTTATACTCATTCAGTTCATCCCCATCCCTGCGGTTGTTTATACTCATTCAGTTCATCCCCATCCCTGCAGGTGTTTATTCTCATTCAGTTCATCCCCAACCCTGCGAGTGTTTATACTCATTCAGTTCATCCCCATCGCTGCGGGTGTCTATACTCATTCAGTTCATCCCCATCGCTGCGGGTGTCTATACTCATTCAGTTCATCCCCATCCCTGCGGGTGTTTATAGTCATTCAGTTCATCCCCATCCCTGCGGTTGTTTATACTCATTCAGTTCATCCCCATCCCTGCGGGTGTTTATACTCATTCAGTTCATCCCCATCCCTGTAGTTGTTTATACTCATTCAGTTCATCCCTATCGCTGCGGGTGTTTATACTCATTCAGTTCATCCCCGTCCCTGCTGGTGTTTATACTCATTCAGTTCACCTCCATCCCTGCGGGTGTTTATACTCATTCAGTTCATCCCTATCCCTGCAGGTGTTTGTAGTCATTCAGTTCACCTCCATCCCTGCAAGTGTTTATACTCATTCAGTTCATCCCCGTCCCTGCTGGTGTTTATACTCATTCAGTTCATCCCGTTCCCTGCAGGTGTTTATACTCATTCAGTTCACCTCCAACCCTGCGGGTGTTTATACTCATTCAGTTCATTCCCATCTCTGCTGGTATTTAAGCTCATTCAGTTCACCTCCATCAATGGGTGTTTATACTCATTCAGTTTATCCCCATCCTTGCAGGTGTTTATACTCATTCAGTTCACCCCCACTCCTACAGGTGTTTATACTCATTCAGTGTCTTCCGCATCCCTGCAGGTGTTTATACTCATTCAGTTCATCCCACTCCCTGCAGGTGTTTATACTCATTCAGTTCTTCCGATCCCTGCAGGTGTTTATACTCATTCAGTTCATCCCCATCCCTGCGGGTGTTTATAATCATTCAGTTCATCCCCGTCTATGCAGATATTTGTACTCATTCAGTTCATCCCCATCCCTGCGGGTTTGTATACGCATTCAGTTCATCCCCATCACAGCAGGTGTTTATACTTATTTAGTTCTTCCCCATCCTGCGGATGTTTATACTCATTCACTTTATCCCCATCCCTGCGGTGTTTATACAGATTCAGTTCATCCCCATCACTGCGGGTGTATATACTCATTCAGATCACCCCCATCCCGGCAGGTGTTTACACTCATTCAGTTCAGTCCCATCCCTGCAGGTGTTTATACTCATTGAGTTCATCCCCATCCCTGCAGGTGTTTATACTAATTCAGTTCACCTCCATTCCAGCAGGTGTTTATACTCATTCAGTTCACCTCCATCCCTGCGGGTGTTTATACTCATTCAGTTCATCCTCATCCCTGCAGGTGTTTATACTCATTCAGTTCAACTCCATCCCTGCGGGTGTTTATACTCATTCAGTTCACCCCCATCCCGGCAGGTGTTTATACTCATTCAGTTCATTCCTATCCCAGCAGGTGTTTATACTCATTCAGTTCACCTCCATCGCTGCAGGTGTTTATAGTCATTCAGTTCATCCCATCCTGGCAGGTGTTTATACTCATTCAGTTCATCTCCATCCGTGCAGGTGTTTATACTCATTCAGTTCATCCCCATCCCTGCAGGTGTTTGTAGTCATTCAGTTCACCTCTATCCCTGCAGGTGTTTATACTCATTCAGTTCATCCCCGTCCCTGCTGGTGTTTATACTCATTCAGTTCATCCCCATCCCAGCAGGTGTTTATACTCATTCAGTTCACCTCCATCAATGGGTGTTTATACTCATTTAGTTCATTCCCATCCCTGCGGGTGTTTATACTCATTCAGTTCCGCGCCATCCCTGCGGCTGTTTATACTCATTCAGTTCATCCTCATCCCTGCAGGTGTTTATACTCATTCAGTTCACCGCCAACCCTGCAGGTGTTTACACTCATTCAGTTCACCTCCATCCCTGCAGGTGTTTATACTCATTCAGTTCACCTCCATCCCTGCGGGTGTTTATACTCATTCACTTCATCCCCCTACCTGCAGGTGTTTATACTCATTTAGTTCATCCCCGTCCCTGCAGGTGTTTATACTCATTCAGTTCTTCCGATCCCTGCAGGTGTTTATACTCAATCAGTTCACCCCCATTCCTGCAGGTGTCTACACTCATTCAGTTCACCCCCATCCCTGCAGGTTTTCATACTCATTCAGTTCACCTCCATCCCTGCAGGTGTTTATACTCATTCAGTTCATCCCCCTCCCTACAGGTGTTTATACTCATTCAGTTCACCTCCATCCCTGCGGGTGTTTATACTCATTCAGTTCATCCCCATCCCTGCGGGTTTGTATACGCATTCAGTTCATCCCGATCACAGCAGGTGTTTATACTTATTCAGTTATTCCCCATCCTGCGGATGTTTAAACTGATTCACTTTATCCCCATCCCTGCGGTGTTTATACAGATTCAGTTCATCCCCATCCCTGCAGGTGTTTATATTCATTCAGTTCACCTTCATCACTGCAGGTGTTTATACTCATTCAGTTCATCCCCATACCAGCAGGTGTTTGTACTCATTCAGTTCACCTCCATCCCTGCAGGTGTTTATACACATTCAGTTCATCCCCATCCCTGCAGGTGTTCATATTCATTCAGTTCAACTCCATCACTGCAGGTGTTTATATTCATTCAGTTCATCCCCATCGCAGCAGGTGTTTATACTCATTCAGTTCACCTGCATCCCTGCAGGTGTTTATACTCATTCAGTTCATCCCCATCCCTGCGGGTGTTTATACTGATTCAGTTCATCCCCATCCCTGCAGGTGTTCATATTCATTCAGTTCAACTCCATTACTGCAGGTGTTTATATTCATTCAGTTCATCCCCATCGCAGCAGGTGATTATACTCATTGAGTTCATCCCCATCCCTGCAGGTGTTGATACTCATTCAGTTCAGTCCCATCCCTGCAGGTGTTTAAACTCATTCAGTTCATCCCCATCCCTGCAGGTGTTTATACTCATTCAGTTCAGTCCCATCCCTGCAGGTGTTTAAACTCATTCAGTTCATCCCCATCCCTGCAGGTGTTAATACTCATTCAGTTCACCTCCATCCCTGCAGGTGTTTATACTCATTCAGTTCACCTCCATCCCTGCAGGTGTTTATACTCATTCAGTTCACCCCATCCCAGCAAGTGATTATACTCATTGAGTTCATCTCCATTCCTGCAGATGTTTATACTCACTGAGTTCATCCCTATCCCTGTAGGTGTTTATACTCATTCAGTTCATCCCCATCCCTGCAGGTGTTTATAGTCCTTCAGTTCACCTCAATCCCTGCGGGTGTTTATTCTCATTCAGTTCATCCCCATCCCAGCAGGTGATTATACTCATTGAGTTCATCCCAATCCCTGCAGGTATTCATACTCATTCAGTTCAGTCCCATCCCTGCAGGTGTTTATACTCATTCAGTTCACCTCTATCCCTGGAGGTGTTTATACTCATTCAGTTCATCCCCATCCCTGCAGGTGTTTATTCTCATTCAGTTCACCTCCATCCCTGCGGGTGTTTATACTCATTCAGTTCCGCGCCATCCCTGCGGGTGTTTAAACTCATTCAGTTCACCTCCATCCGTGCGGGTGTTTATACTCATTCAGTTCTCCCCAGCCCTGCTTCTGTTTATACTCATTAAGTTCAAATCCATCCATGCTGGTGTTTATAGTAATTCAGTTCATCCCTAGCCCTGCGGGTTTTTATACTCATTCAGTTCACTTCCATCCCTGCGGGTGTTTATACTCATTCAGTTCATCCCTTTCCCTTCAGGTGTTTACACTCATTCAGTTCATCCCCATCCCTGCAGTTGTTTATACTCATTCAGTTAATCCCCATCCCTGCAGGTGTTTATACTCATTCAGTTCATCCCCATCCCTGCAGGTGTTTATACTCATTCAGTTCATCCCCATCCCTGCAGATGTTTATACTCATTCAGTTCATCCCATCCCGGCAGGTGTTTATACTCATTCATCTCATCCCCATCCCTGCAGGTGTTTGTCGTCATTCAGTTCACCTCTATCCCTGCAGGTGTTTATACTCATTCAGTTCATCCCCGTCCCTGCTGGTGTTTATACTCATTCAGTTCATCCCCATCCGTGCAGGTGTTTATTCTCATTCAGTTCACCTCCATCACTGCTGGTGTTTATACTCATTCAGTTCATCCCCATCCCTGCAGGTGTTCATATTCATTCAGTTCAACTCCATCACTGCAGGTGTATATATTCATTCAGTTCATCCCCATCGCAGCAGGTGATTATACTCATTGAGTCATCCCCATCCCTGCAGGTGTTTAAACTCATTCAGTTCATCCCCATCCCTGCAGGTGTTTATACTCATTCAGTTCATCCCCATCCCTGCAGGTGTTAATACTCATTCAGTTCACCCCATCCCAGCAAGTGATTATACTCATTGAGTTCATCTCCATACCTGCAGATGTTTATACTCACTGAGTTCATCCCTATCCCTGTAGGTGTTTATACTCATTCAGTTCATCCCCATCCCTGCAGGTGTTTATACTCCTTCAGTTCACCTCAATCCCTGCGGGTGTTTATTCTCATTCAGTTCATCCCCATCCCAGCAGGTGATTATACTCATTGAGTTCATCCCAATCCCTGCAGGTGTTCATACTCATTCAGTTCAGTCCCATCCCTGCGGGTGTTTATACTCATTCAGTTCACCTCCATCCGTGCGGGTGTTTATACTCATTCATCTCATCCCCATCCCTGCAGGTGTTTGTCGTCATTCAGTTCACCTCTATCCCTGCAGGTGTTTATACTCATTCAGTTCATCCCCGTCCCTGCTGGTGTTTATACTCATTCAGTTCATCCCCATCCGTGCTTGTGTTTATTCTCATTCAGTTCACCTCCATCCCAGCAGGTGTTTATACTCATCCAGTTCACCTCCATCCGTGCGGGGTGGTTATACTCATTCAGTCCTCCCCCAGCCCTGCTGCTGTTTATACTCATTCAGTTCACCTCCATCAATGGGTGTTTATACTCATTCAGTTCACTCCCATCCCTGTGGGTGTTTATACTTATTCAGTTCCGCGCCATCCCTGCGGGTGTTCATACTCATTCAGTTCACCTGCATCCGTGCGGGTTTTTATACTCATTCAGTTCTCCCCCAGCCCTGCTGCTGTTTATACTCATTCAGTTCACCTCCATCAATGGGTGTTTATACTCATTCAGTTCATTCCCATCCCTGCGGGTGTTTATACTCATTCAGTTCATCCCCATCCCTGCGAGTGTTTATACTGATTCAGTTCATCCCCATCCCTGCGGGTGTTTATACTCATTCAGTTCATCCCCATCCCAGCAGTTGTTTATACTCATTCAGTTCATCCCCATTCCTGCGGGTGTTTATACTCATTCAGTTAATCCCAATCCCTGCGGGTGTTTATACTCATTCAGGTTCATCCCCATCCCTGCAGGAGTTTATACTCATTCAGTTCAGCCCCATCCGTACAGGTGGTTATACTCATTCAGTTCATCCCCATCCCTGCAGGAGTTTATACTCATTCAGTTCACCTCCATCCCTGCAGGTGTTTATACTCATTCAGTTCATCCCCATCCCTGCAGTGTTTATACTCATTAAGTTCAAATCCATCCATGCTGGTGTTTATAGTAATTCAGTTCATCCCTAGCCCTGCGGGTTTTTATACTCATTCAGTTCACTTCCATCCCTGCGGGTGTTTATACTCATTTAGTTCATCCCTTTCCCTTCAGGTGTTTACACTCATTCAGTTCATCCCCATCCCTGCAGTTGTTTATACCCATTCAGTTCATCCCCATCCCTGCAGGTGTTTATACTCATTCAGTTCACCTCCATTCCAGCGGGTGTTTATACTCATTCAGTTCACCACAATCCCTGCGAGTGTTTATACTGATTCAGTTCACCTCCATCCCTGCGGGTGTTTATACTGATTCAGTTCACCTCCATCCCTGCGGGTGTTTATACTCATTCAGTTCATCCCCATCCCCGCAGGTGTTTATGCTGATTCAGTTCATCCTCATCCCTGGGGTGTTTATACTCATTCAGTTCACCTCCATCCGTGCGGGTGTTTATACTCATTCAGTTCACCTCCATCCGTGCGGGTGTTTATACTCATTCAGTTCTCCCCCAGCCCTGCTTCTGTTTATACTCATTCAGTTCACCTCCATCCCTGCAGGTGTTTATACTCATTCAGTTCACGTCCATCCCTGCAGGTGTTTACACTCATTCAGTTCATCCTCATCCCTGCAGTGTTTATACTCATTAAGTTCAAATCCATCCATGCTGGTGTTTATAGTAATTCAGTTCATCCCCATCCCTGCAGGAGTTTATACTCATTCAGTTCACCTCCATCCCTGCAGGTGTTTATACTCATTCAGTTCATCCCCATCCCTGCAGTGTTTATACTCATTAAGTTCAAATCCATCCATGCTGGTGTTTATAGTAATTCAGTTCATCCCTTGCCCTGCGGGTTTTTATACTCATTCAGTTCACTTCCATCCCTGCGGGTGTTTATACTCATTCAGTTCATCCCTTTCCCTTCAGGTGTTTACACTCATTCAGTTCATCCCCATCCCTGCAGTTGTTTATACTCATTCAGTTCATCCCCATCCCTGCAGGTGTTTATACTCATTCAGTTCACCTCCATTCCAGCGGGTGTTTATACTCATTCAGTTCACCACAATCCCTGCGAGTGTTTATACTGATTCAGTTCACCTCCATCGCTGCGGGTGTTTATACTGATTCAGTTCACCTCCATCCCTGCGGGTGTTTATACTCATTCAGTTCATCCCCATCCCCGCAGGTGTTTATGCTGATTCAGTTCATCCTCATCCCTGGGGTGTTTATACTCATTCAGTTCACCTCCATCCGTGCGGGTGTTTATACTCATTCAGTTCACCTCCATCCGTGCGGGCGTTTATACTCATTCAGTTCTCCCCCAGCCCTGCTTCTGTTTATACTCATTCAGTTCACCTCCATCCCTGCAGGTGTTTATACTCATTCAGTTCACCTCCATCCCTGCAGGTGTTTACACTCATTCAGTTCATCCTCATCCCTGCAGTGTTTATACTCATTAAGTTCAAATCCATCCATGCTGGTGATTATAGTAATTCAGTTCATCCCTAGCCCTGCGGGTTTTTATACTCATTCAGTTCACTTCCATCCCTGCGGGTGTTTATACTCATTCAGTTCATCCCTTTCCCTTCAGGTGTTTACACTCATTCAGTTCATCCCCATCCCTGCAGTTGTTTATACTCATTCAGTTCAGCCCCATCCGTACAGGTGGTTATACTCATTCAGTTCATCCCCATCCCTGCAGGAGTTTATACTCATTCAGTTCATCCCCATCCCTGCGGGTGTTTATACTCATTCAGTTCATCCCCATCCCAGCAGTTGTTTATACTCAGTCAGTTCATCCCCATTCCTGCGGGTGTTTATACTCATTCAGTTAATCCCAATCCCTGCGGGTGTTTATACTCATTCAGTTCATCCCCGTCCCTGCTGGTGTTTATACTCATTCAGTTCATACCCATCCCTGCTGGTGTTTATACTCATTCAGTTCACCTGCATCCCTGCAGGTGTTTGTACTCATTCAGTTCACCCCCATTCCGGCAGGTATTTATACTCATGCAGTTCATCCCCATCTCCGTAGGTGTTTATACTCATTCAGTTCATCCCCATCCCTGCTGGGTTTTATACTCATTCAGTTCACCTCCATCCCTGGGGTGTTTATACTGATTCAGTTCATCCCCATCCCTGCGGGTGTTTATACTCATTCAGTTCACCCCCTTCCCTGCAGGTGTTTATACTCATTCAGTTCATCCTATCCCGGCAGGTGTTTATACTCATTCATCTCATCCCCATCCCTGCAGGTGTTTGTCGTCATTCAGTTCACCTCTATCCCTGCAGGTGTTTATACTCATTCAGTTCATCCCCGTTCCTGCTGGTGTTTATACTCATTCAGTTCATCCCTTTCCCTTCAGGTGTTTACACTCATTCAGTTCATCCCCATCCCTGCAGTTGTTTATACTCATTCAGTTCATCCCCATCCCTGCAGGTGTTTATACTGATTCAGTTCATCCCCATCCCTGCTGGTGTTTATACTCATTCAGTTCATACCCATCCCTGCTGGTGTTTATACTCATTCAGTTCACCTCCATTCCAGCGGGTGTTTATACTCATTCAGTTCACCACAATCCCTGCGGGTGTTTATACTCATTCAGTTCATCACCATCCCTGCGAGTGTTTATACTGATTCAGTTCACCTCCATCCCTGCGGGTGTTTATACTGATTCAGTTCATCCCATTCCCTGCAGGTGTTCATATTCATTCAGTTCACCTCCATCACTGCAGGTGTTTATACTCATTGAGTTCATCCCCATCCCTGTAGGTGTTTATACTCATTCAGTTCATCCCCATCCCCGCAGGTGTTTATGCTGATTCAGTTCATCCCCATCCCTGCAGGTGTTTATACTCATTCAGTTCATCCCCATCCCTGCAGGTGTTTAAACTCATTCAGTTCACCTCCATCCCAGCAGGTGTTTATACTCATTCAGTTCACATCCATCCCTGCGGGTGTTTATACGAATTCAGTTCATCCGCATCCCTGTGGGTGTTTATACTCATTCAGTTCACCTCCATCACTGCAGGTGTTTATACTCATTCAGTTCCTTCCCATCCCTGCAGGTGTTTATACTCCTTCAGTTCACCTCAATCCCTGCGGGTGTTTATACTCATTCAGTTCGTCCCCAACCCTGCGAGTGTTTATACTCATTCAGTTCATCCCCATCCCTGCGGGTGTCTATACTCATTCAGTTCATCACCATCCCTGCGGGTGTTTATAGTCATTCAGTTCATCCCCATCCCTGCGGTTGTTTATACTCATTCAGTTCATCCCCATCCCTGCGGGTGTTTATACTCATTCAGTTCATCCCCATCCCTGTAGTTGTTTATACTCATTCAGTTCATCCCTATCCCTGCGGGTGTTTATACTCATTCAGTTCATCCCCGTCCCTGCAGGTGTTTATACTCATTCAGTTCACCTCCATCCCTGCAAGTGTTTATACTCATTCAGTTCATCCCCGTCCCTGCTGGTGTTTATACTCATTCAGTTCATCCCGTTCTCTGCAGGTGTTTATACTCATTCAGTTCACCTCCAACCCTGCGGGTGTTTATACTCATTCAGTTCATTCCCATCTCTGCTGGTATTTAAGCTCATTCAGTTCACCTCCATCAATGGGTGTTTATACTCATTCAGTTTATCCCCATCCTTGCAGGTGTTTATACTCATTCAGTTCACCCCCACTCCTACAGGTGTTTATACTCATTCAGTGTCTTCCGCATCCCTGCAGGTGTTTATACTCATTCAGTTCATCCCACTCCCTGCAGGTGTTTATACTCATTCAGTTCTTCCGATCCCTGCAGGTGTTTATACTCATTCAGTTCATCCCCATCCCTGCGGGTTTGTATACGCATTCAGTTCATCCCCATCACAGCAGGTGTTTATACTTATTTAGTTCTTCCCCATCCTGCGGATGTTTATACTCATTCACTTTATCCCCATCCCTGCGGTGTTTATACAGATTCAGTTCATCCCCATCACTGCGGGTGTATATACTCATTCAGATCACCCCCATCCCGGCAGGTGTTTAGACTCATTCAGTTCAGTCCCATCCCTGCAGGTGTTAATACTCATTCAGTTCATCCCCATCCCAGCAGGTGATTATACTCATTCAGTTCATCCCCATCCCTGCAGGTGTTTATACTCATTCAGTTCAGTCCCATCCCTGCAGGTGTTTATACTCATTCAGTTCATCCCCATCCCTGCGGGTGTTTATACTCATTCAGTTTATCCCCATCCCTGCAGTTGATTATACTCATTCAGTTCATCCCCATACCTGCAGGTGTTTATACTCATTCAGTTCACCTTCATCCCTGTAGGTGTTGAGACTCATTCAGTTCATCCCCGTCCCTGCTGGTGTTTATACTCATTCAGTTCATCCTCATCCCTGCGGGTGTTTATACTCATTCAGTTCAGCCCCAACCCTGTTGGTGCTAATACTCATTCAGTTCATCCCCATCCCTGCGGGTGTTTATACTCATTCAGTTCATCTCCATCCCGGTGGGTGTTTATACTCATTCAGTTCATCCCCATCCCTGCAGGTGTTTGTAGACATTCAGTTCACCTCCATCCCTGCAGGTGTTTATACTCATTGAGTTCATCCCCATCCCTGCAGGTGTTTATACTAATTCAGTTCACCTCCATTCCAGCAGGTGTTTATACTCATTCAGTTCATCCCCATCCATGCAGGTGTTTATACTCATTCAGTTCATCTCCATCCCTGTGGGTGTTTATACTCATTCAGTTCATCCCCGTCCCTGCTGGTGTTTATACTCATTGAGTTCATCCCCATCCCTGCAGGTGTTTATACTAATTCAGTTCACCTCCATTCCAGCAGGTGTTTATACTCATTCAGTTCACCTCCATCCCTGCGGGTGTTTATACTCATTCAGTTCATCCTCATCCCTGCAGGTGTTTATACTCATTCAGTTCAACTCCATCCCTGCGGGTGCTTATACTCATTCAGTTCACCCCCATCCCGGCAGGTGTTTATACTCATTCAGTTCATTCCTATCCCAGCAGGTGTTTATACTCATTCAGTTCACCTCCATCGCTGCAGGTGTTTATAGTCATTCAGTTCATCCCATCCTGGCAGGTGTTTATACTCATTCAGTTCATCTCCATCCGTGCAGGTGTTTATACTCATTCAGTTCATCCCCATCCCTGCAGGTGTTTGTAGTCATTCAGTTCACCTCTATCCCTGCAGGTGTTTATACTCATTCAGTTCATCCCCGTCTCTGCTGGTGTTTATACTCATTCAGTTCATCCCCATCCCAGCAGGTGTTTATACTCATTCAGTTCACCTCCATCAATGGGTGTTTATACTCATTTAGTTCATTCCCATCCCTGCGGGTGTTTATACTCATTCAGTTCCGCGCCATCCCTGCGGGTGTTTATACTCATTCAGTTCATCCTCATCCCTGCAGGTGTTTATACTCATTCAGTTCACCGCCAACCCTGCAGGTGTTTACACTCATTCAGTTCAACTCCATCCCTGCGGGTGTTTATACTCATTCACTTCATCCCCCTACCTGCAGGTGTTTATACTCATTTAGTTCATCCCCGTCCCTGCAGGTGTTTATACTCATTCAGTTCTTCCGATCCCTGCAGGTGTTTATACTCAATCAGTTCACCCCCATTCCTGCAGGTGTCTACACTCATTCAGTTCATCCCCATCCCTGCAGGTTTTCATAGTCATTCAGTTCACCTCCAACCCTGCAGGTGTTTATACTCATTCAGTTCATCCCCCTCCCTACAGGTGTTTATACTCATTCAGTTCACCTCCATCCCTGCGGGTGTTTATAATCATTCAGTTCATCCCTGTCTATGCAGATACTTGTACTCATTCAGTTCATCCCCATCCCTGCGGGTTTGTATACGCATTCAGTTCATCCCGATCACAGCAGGTGTTTATACTTATTTAGTTATTCCCCATCCTGCGGATGTTTAAACTCATTCACTTTATCCCCATCCCTGCGGTGTTTATACAGATTCAGTTCATCCCCATCCCTGCAGGTGTTTATATTCATTCAGTTCACCTTCATCACTGCAGGTGTTTATACTCATTCAGTTCATCCCCATACCAGCAGGTGTTTGTACTCATTCAGTTCACCTCCATCCCTGCAGGTGTTTATATTCATTCAGTTCATCCCCATCCCTGCGGGTGTTTAGACTCATTCAGTTCATCCCCATCCCAGCAGTTGTTTATACTCATTCAGTTCATCCCCATCCCTGCGGGTGTTTATACTGATTCAGTTCATCCCCATCCCAGCAGGTGTTCATATTCATTTAGTTCAACTCCATCACTGCAGGTGTTTATATTGATTCAGTTCATCCCCATCGCAGCAGGTGATTATACTCATTGAGTTCATCCCCATCCCTGCAGGTGTTTATACTCATTCAGTTCACCCCATCCCTGCAGGTGTTTATACTCATTCAGTTCACCTGCATCCCTGCAGGTGTTTATACTCATTCAGTTCATCCCCATCCCTGCAGGTGTTTATAATCATTCAGTTCACCTCCATCCCTTCAGGTGCTTATACTCATTCAGTTCATCCCCATCCCTGCGGGTGTTTATACTGATTCAGTTCATCCCCATCCCTGCAGGTGTTCATATTCATTCAGTTCAACTCCATTACTGCAGGTGTTTATATTCATTCAGTTCATCCCCATCGCAGCAGGTGATTATACTCATTGAGTTCATCCCCATCCCTGCAGGTGTTTAAACTCATTCAGTTCATCCCCATCCCTGCAGGTGTTTATACTCATTCAGTTCATCCCTATCCCTGCGGGTGTTTATACTCATTCAGTTCATCCCCGTCCCTGCTGGTGTTTATACTCATTCAGTTCACCTCCATCCCTGCAAGTGTTTATACTCATTCAGTTCATCCCCGTCCCTGCTGGTGTTTATACTCATTCAGTTCATCCCGTTCTCTGCAGGTGTTTATACTCATTCAGTTCACCTCCAACCCTGCGGGTGTTTATACTCATTCAGTTCATTCCCATCTCTGCTGGTATTTAAGCTCATTCAGTTCACCTCCATCAATGGGTGTTTATACTCATTCAGTTCACCCCCACTCCTACAGGTGTTTATACTCATTCAGTGTCTTCCGCATCCCTGCAGGTGTTTATACTCATTCAGTTCATCCCACTCCCTGCAGGTGTTTATACTCATTCAGTTCTTCCGATCCCTGCAGGTGTTTATACTCATTCAGTTCATCCCCATCCCTGCGGGTTTGTATACGCATTCAGTTCATCCCCATCACAGCAGGTGTTTATACTTATTTAGTTCTTCCCCATCCTGCGGATGTTTATACTCATTCACTTTATCCCCATCCCTGCGGTGTTTATACAGATTCAGTTCATCCCCATCACTGCGGGTGTATATACTCATTCAGATCACCCCCATCCCGGCAGGTGTTTAGACTCATTCAGTTCAGTCCCATCCCTGCAGGTGTTAATACTCATTCAGTTCATCCCCATCCCAGCAGGTGATTATACTCATTCAGTTCATCCCCATCCCTGCAGGTGTTTATACTCATTCAGTTCAGTCCCATCCCTGCAGGTGTTTATACTCATTCAGTTCATCCCCATCCCTGCGGGTGTTTATACTCATTCAGTTTATCCCCATCCCTGCAGTTGATTATACTCATTCAGTTCATCCCCATACCTGCAGGTGTTTATACTCATTCAGTTCACCTTCATCCCTGTAGGTGTTGAGACTCATTCAGTTCATCCCCGTCCCTGCTGGTGTTTATACTCATTCAGTTCATCCTCATCCCTGCGGGTGTTTATACTCATTCAGTTCAGCCCCAACCCTGTTGGTGCTAATACTCATTCAGTTCATCCCCATCCCTGCGGGTGTTTATACTCATTCAGTTCATCTCCATCCCGGTGGGTGTTTATACTCATTCAGTTCATCCCCATCCCTGCAGGTGTTTGTAGACATTCAGTTCACCTCCATCCCTGCAGGTGTTTATACTCATTGAGTTCATCCCCATCCCTGCAGGTGTTTATACTAATTCAGTTCACCTCCATTCCAGCAGGTGTTTATACTCATTCAGTTCATCCCCATCCATGCAGGTGTTTATACTCATTCAGTTCATCTCCATCCCTGTGGGTGTTTATACTCATTCAGTTCATCCCCGTCCCTGCTGGTGTTTATACTCATTGAGTTCATCCCCATCCCTGCAGGTGTTTATACTAATTCAGTTCACCTCCATTCCAGCAGGTGTTTATACTCATTCAGTTCACCTCCATCCCTGCGGGTGTTTATACTCATTCAGTTCATCCTCATCCCTGCAGGTGTTTATACTCATTCAGTTCAACTCCATCCCTGCGGGTGTTTATACTCATTCAGTTCACCCCCATCCCGGCAGGTGTTTATACTCATTCAGTTCATTCCTATCCCAGCAGGTGTTTATACTCATTCAGTTCACCTCCATCGCTGCAGGTGTTTATAGTCATTCAGTTCATCCCATCCTGGCAGGTGTTTATACTCATTCAGTTCATCTCCATCCGTGCAGGTGTTTATACTCATTCAGTTCATCCCCATCCCTGCAGGTGTTTGTAGTCATTCAGTTCACCTCTATCCCTGCAGGTGTTTATACTCATTCAGTTCATCCCCGTCTCTGCTGGTGTTTATACTCATTCAGTTCATCCCCATCCCAGCAGGTGTTTATACTCATTCAGTTCACCTCCATCAATGGGTGTTTATACTCATTTAGTTCATTCCCATCCCTGCGGGTGTTTATACTCATTCAGTTCCGCGCCATCCCTGCGGGTGTTTATACTCATTCAGTTCATCCTCATCCCTGCAGGTGTTTATACTCATTCAGTTCACCGCCAACCCTGCAGGTGTTTACACTCATTCAGTTCAACTCCATCCCTGCGGGTGTTTATACTCATTCACTTCATCCCCCTACCTGCAGGTGTTTATACTCATTTAGTTCATCCCCGTCCCTGCAGGTGTTTATACTCATTCAGTTCTTCCGATCCCTGCAGGTGTTTATACTCAATCAGTTCACCCCCATTCCTGCAGGTGTCTACACTCATTCAGTTCATCCCCATCCCTGCAGGTTTTCATAGTCATTCAGTTCACCTCCAACCCTGCAGGTGTTTATACTCATTCAGTTCATCCCCCTCCCTACAGGTGTTTATACTCATTCAGTTCACCTCCATCCCTGCGGGTGTTTATAATCATTCAGTTCATCCCTGTCTATGCAGATACTTGTACTCATTCAGTTCATCCGCATCCCTGCGGGTTTGTATACGCATTCAGTTCATCCCGATCACAGCAGGTGTTTATACTTATTTAGTTATTCCCCATCCTGCGGATGTTTAAACTCATTCACTTTATCCCCATCCCTGCGGTGTTTATACAGATTCAGTTCATCCCCATCCCTGCAGGTGTTTATATTCATTCAGTTCACCTTCATCACTGCAGGTGTTTATACTCATTCAGTTCATCCCCATACCAGCAGGTGTTTGTACTCATTCAGTTCACCTCCATCCCTGCAGGTGTTTATATTCATTCAGTTCATCCCCATCCCTGCGGGTGTTTAGACTCATTCAGTTCATCCCCATCCCAGCAGTTGTTTATACTCATTCAGTTCATCCCCATCCCTGCGGGTGTTTATACTGATTCAGTTCATCCCCATCCCAGCAGGTGTTCATATTCATTTAGTTCAACTCCATCACTGCAGGTGTTTATATTGATTCAGTTCATCCCCATCGCAGCAGGTGATTATACTCATTGAGTTCATCCCCATCCCTGCAGGTGTTTATACTCATTCAGTTCACCCCATCCCTGCAGGTGTTTATACTCATTCAGTTCACCTGCATCCCTGCAGGTGTTTATACTCATTCAGTTCATCCCCATCCCTGCAGGTGTTTATAATCATTCAGTTCACCTCCATCCCTTCAGGTGCTTATACTCATTCAGTTCATCCCCATCCCTGCGGGTGTTTATACTGATTCAGTTCATCCCCATCCCTGCAGGTGTTCATATTCATTCAGTTCAACTCCATTACTGCAGGTGTTTATATTCATTCAGTTCATCCCCATCGCAGCAGGTGATTATACTCATTGAGTTCATCCCCATCCCTGCAGGTGTTTAAACTCATTCAGTTCATCCCCATCCCTGCAGGTGTTTATACTCATTCAGTTCAGTCCCATCCCTGCAGGTGTTTAAACTCATTCAGTTCATCCCCATCCCTGCAGGTGTTAATACTCATTCAGTTCACCTCCATCCCTGCAGGTTTTATACTCATTCAGTTCACCCCATCCCAGCAAGTGATTATACTCATTGAGTTCATCTCCATTCCTGCAGATGTTTATACTCACTGAGTTCATCCCTATCCCTGTAGGTGTTTATGCTGATTCAGTTCACCTCCATCCCAGCAGGTGTTTATACTCATTCAGTTCACATCCATCCCTGCGGGTGTTTATACGAATTCAGTTCATCCGCATCCCTGTGGGTGTTTATACTCATTCAGTTCACCTCCATCACTGCAGGTGTTTATACTCATTCAGTTCATTCCCATCCCTGCAGGTGTTTATACTCCTTCAGTTCACCTCAATCCCTGCGGGTGTTTATACTCATTCAGTTCATCCCCAACCATGCGAGTGTTTATACTCATTCAGTTCATCCCCATCCCTGCGGGTGTCTATACTCATTCAGTTCATCCCCATCCCTGCGGGTGTTTATAGTCATTCAGTTCATCCCCATCCCTGCGGTTGTTTATACTCATTCAGT
>NW_027275928.1:0-47875 GCF_030028105.1 Mobula birostris
GCCATGTTTTTATACAAATCTCATACCGTCCCCTATATCGCCCCTGTTTTCGAGCACCTCCCATACCTTCCCCTGTATCGCTGTGTTTTCGTGCACCTCTCATACCTCCCTCTATATCGCTGTGTTTTCACGCACCTCTCATAACTTCTCCTATATCGCTGTGTTTTTGTGCACCTCTTATATCTTCCCTAATATCACTGCTTCTTCCTGCACATCTCATAACGTCCCCTATATCGCTGTGTATTCACGCACCTCCCATAGCATCCCCTATATCACTGTGCCTTGCGCACCTCCCATAACTTCCCCTATATCGGAGTCTTTTCGCACACATCCCATAGATTCAACTTTATCACTGTGTTATTGCACACCTCGCAGAGCTTCCCCTATATCGCCGTGTTTTGCTCACCTTTCATAGCTTCCCCTATATCGCTGTGTTTTCGCGCACCTCTCAAGTCTTCACCTAGATCACTATGTTTTCGCTCCTCTCATCACTTCCGCTATCTCGCTGTGTTCTCTCGCACCTCTGATACATTCCCCTGTAACGCTGTCTTTTCGCGCACATCCCATAGATTCACCTTTATCGCTTTGTTATTCCTCACCTCTAATAGTTTCCCCTAAATCGCCGGGTTTTTTGCTCACCTCTCATAGCTTCAACTATATTGCCCTGTATTCACGCACCTCTCCATGTCTTCCCCTATATCACTGTGTTTTCGCGCAGCTCCCATAGCATCCCCTAAATTGCTGTGCCTTCGCATACCTCTCACATCTTCCCCTATATCGCCCTATTTTCGAGTACCTTCCATACCTTCTCCTATATTGCTGTGTTTTCGTGCACCTCTCGTACCTCCCCCTATATCGCTGTGCCTTGCGCACCTCTCATACCTTCCCCTATATAGCTGTTTTTTTCGTGCACAACCCACAGATTCACCTTTATCGCTGTGTTATTGCTCACCTCTCATTGCTTCCCCTATATCGCCCTGTTTTCGAGTACCTTCCATACCTTCTCCTATATTGCTGTGTTTACGTGCACCTCTCGTACCTCCCCCTATATCGCTATGCCTTGCGCACCTCTCATACCTTCCCCTATATAGCTGTTTTTTCGTGCACATCCCACAGATTCACCTTTATCGCTGTGTTATTGCTCACCTCTCATACCTTCCCCTATCTGCCGTGTTTTGCACCTCTCATAACTTAACCTATATCGCCATGTTGTTATGCACATCTCATAACGTCCTCTATATCGCTGTGTATTCGCGCACCTCCCATAGCATCCCCTTATATCGCTTTGCCTTCGCGCACCTCTCATACCTTCACCTATATCGCTGTTTTCGTGCACCTCTCATACCTTCCCCATATCGATGTATTTTTGCGCAGATCTCATAATATCCCCTTTATCGCTGTGTTATTGCTCACCTCTCATACCTTCCCCTATATCGCCCTGTTTTCGCACTCCTCTCATGCATTCCCGTATATCGCTGTGTTTTTGCACACCTCTCATACCTTCCCCAATATCACCGTGTTTTCATGCACATCTCATAACATCCCCTATATCGCTAGGTTTTCATGCACTTCTCATAATTTCCCCTATATCGCCCAGTTTTCGCGCTCCTCTCATACCTTCTCATATATCACTGTGTTTTCGCACACCTCTCATGGCTTCCCGACTATCGCCGTGTATTCATGCACATCTCATAACTTCCCCTATATCGCTGTGCTTTCGCGCACACTCCCAATTCCTTCGCCTTCATCGCTGTTTTCGCGCACCTCTCATACCTCCCCATATCAATGTATTTTTGTGCAGTTCTCATAATATCCCCTTTATCGCTGTGTTTTTGCACACCTCTCATACCTTCCCCAATATCACCGTGTTTCATGCACATCTCATAATGTCCCCAATGTCACTGGGTTTTCACGCACCTCTCATACCTTCCCCTATATCACTGTGTTTTCACGCAGCTCTCACCCTTCCCCTATATCGCCTGTTTTTGCTCACTTCCTATAACTTCCCCGATATCGCTGTGTTTTTGCACACCTCTCATACCTTCCCCTATGTCGCTGTGTTTTCAAGCACCTCTCATGGCCTCCCCAATATCGCCGTGTATTCATGCTCATCTCGTACCGTCCCCTTTATCGCTGTATTTTCGCGCAGCTCCCATAGCGTCCCCTATATCGCTGTGTTTTCGCGCACATCCCATACCATCCATTATATCGCTGTGCCTTCCTGTACCTCTCATATCTTCCCCTATATCGTTGTGTTTTCATGCACATCTCATACCGTCTCCTATATCACTGTGTTTTCACGCACATCCCATAGCATCCCCTATATCGCTGTGTTTTCGCGCACCTCCCAGATCCTTCCCCTATATCGCTGTGTTTTCGTGCATCTCTCATACATTCCCCTATATCGTTATGTTTTCACACACCTCTCATAACTTCTCCTATATCGCCTTGTTTTCTGCACCTCTTATTTCTTCCTTAATATCGCTGCATTTTAATGCACATCTCCTAACGTCCCCCTGTATCGCTGTGTATTCACGCACCTCCCATAGCATCCCCTATATTGCTGTGTCTTGCGCACTTCTCATACCTTCCCCTATATCGCTGTCTTTTTGCGCACATCCCATAGATTCAACTTTATCGCTGTGTTATTGCACACCTCTCACAGCTTCCCCTATATTCCCGTGTTTTTGCTCACCTCTCATAGCTTCCCCTATATCGCCGTGTTTTCGCGCACCCTCTCATGTCTTCACCTAGATCGCTATGTTTTCGCTCCTCTCATTACTTCCCCTATATCGCTGTGTTTTCTCACACCTCTGATACATTCGCCATATCGCCGTGTTTTCGTGTACCTCTCATATCTTCCCCTATATCGCTGTGTTTTCATGCACATCCCATAACGTCCCCTATATCGCTGTGCTTTTTCGCACCTCTGATACATTCCCCTGTACCGCCGTGTTTTCGTGCACTTCTCATAAGTTCCCCTATATTGCCGTGTTTGCGCGCACGTCCCATAGCCTCCCCTATGTCACTGTGTATTCGTGCACCTCCCATATGTCCCCTATATCACTGTGCCTTCGCGTACCTCTCATACCTTCCCCTATATCGCCCTGTTTTCGTTCACTTCCCATATCTTCCCCGATATCGCTGTGTTTTTGCACACCTCTCATACCTTCCCCTATATCGCTGTGTTTTTCATGCACCTCTCATGGCTTCCCCAATATCGCCGTGTATTCATGCACATCTCGTACTGTCCCCTTTATCGCTGTGTTTTCGCGCACCTCCCATAGCGTCCCCTATATTGCTGTGTTTTCGCGCACCTCTCATACCTTCCCCTGTATCGCTGTGTTTTCACGCACCTCTCATAACTTCTGCTATATCGCTGTATTTTTGTGCACATCTCATACCTTCCCTATATTGATGTGTTTTCATGCAAATCGCATAACGTCCCCTATATCGCCCTGTTTTCGCGCACCTCCCATACCTTCCCCTATATTGCTGTATTATTGTGCACCTCTCATACCTTCCCCTATATCGCTGTGTATTCACGCACCTCCCATAGCCATCCCCTATATCGCTGTGCCTTGCGCACCTCCCATACCTTCCCCTATATCGGTGTCTTTTCGCAACACATCCCATAGATTCAACTTTATCACTGTGTTATTGCACACCTCGCAGAGCTTCCCCTATATCGCCGTGTTTGTTGCTCACCTTTCATAGCTGTCCCCTTTTATCGCTGTGTTTTCGCGCACCTCTCATGTCTTCACCCTAAGATCGCTATGTTTTCGCTCCTCTCATTACTTCCCTATCTCGCTGTGTATTCTCGCACCTCTGATACATTCCCTGTATCGCCGTGTTTTCGCGCACCTCTCATAATTTCCCCTATATCGCTGTATTATTGTGCACCTCTCATACCTTCCCCTATATCGCTGTGTTCTCACGCACCTCTCGTAACTTCTCCTATATCGCTGTACTTTTACGTACATCTCATACCTTCCCCTATATTGCCGTTTTTTCATGCACCATCACATAATGTCCCCTATATCGCTGTGCATTCGCGCAACTCCCGTAGCATCCCCTATATCACTGTACCTTCGCGCACCTCTCATACCTTCCCCTATATCGCCCTGTTTTCGCGCACCTCCCATACCTTCCCCGATATCACTATGTTTTCGTGCACCTCCCATAGCTTCGACTACATCGCTGTTTTCGCGCACAACCCATAGCTTCACCTTGATGGCTGTGTTATTGCTCACCTCTCATAGCTTCCCCCTATATCGCCCTGTTTTTTGCGCACCTCGCATGTCTTCACCTATATCGCTATGTTTTTTGCTCCTATCATTACTTCCCCTATATCGCTGTGTTTTCTCGCACCTCTGATACATTCTCCTGTATTGCCATGTTTTCGCGCACTCTTAGAATTTCCTCTATATTGCTGTGCTCTCGCACACCTCTCATACCTTCCCCTATATCGCCCTGTTTTCGCACACCTCTCATACCTTCCCCTATATCGCTGTGTTTTCACGCACCTCTCATAACTTCTCCAATATTGCTGCATTTTTGCGCACCTCTCATAACTTCCCCCATATCGCTGTGTAGTTGCGCACCTCCCATAGTCTCCCCACATATTGCTGTGCCTTCGCGCATTTTTCATACCTTCGCCTATATCGCCCTGTTTTCGCTCTACTTCCCATAACTTCCCCGATATCGCTGTGTTTTTGCACACCTCTCATACCTTCCCCTATATCGCTGTGTTTTCATGCACCTCTCATGGCTTCCCCAATATCGCCGTGTATTCATGCACATCTCGTACTGTCCCCTTTATCGCTGTGTTTTCGCGCGCCTCCCATAGCGTCCCCTATAATGCTGTGTTTTCGCGCACCTCTCATAACTTCTGCTATATCGCTGTATTTTTGTGCACATCTCATACCTTCCCCTATATTGATGTGTTTTCATGCAAATCTCATAACGTCCCCTATATCGCCCTGTTTTCGCGCACCTCCCATAACTTCCCCTATATCGCTGTATTATTGTGCACCTCTCATCCCTTCCCCTATACCGCTGTATATTCACGCACCTCCCATAGCATCCCCTATATCGCTGTGCCTTGCGCACCTCTCATACCGTCCCCTATATTGTCGTGTTTTCGCGCACCTCTCATATCTTCCCCTATATTGCCATGTTTTCATACATATCTCATACCGTCCCCTATATCGCCCTGTTTTCGAGCACCACCCATACCTTCCCCTGTATCGCTGTGTTTTCGTGCACCTCTCATACCTCCCTCTATATCGCTGTGTTTTCACGCACCTCTCATAACTTCTCCTATATCGCTGTGTTTTTGTGCACCTCTTATATCTTCGCTAATATCGCTGCTTCTTCCTACACATCTCATAACGTCCCTTATATCGCTGTGTATTCACGCACTTCCCATAACATCCCCTATATCGCTGTGCCTTGCGCACCTCCCATACCTTCCCCTATATCGGTGTCTTTTCACACACATCCCATAGATTCAACTTTATCACTGTGTTATTGCACACCTCGCAGAGCCTCTCCTATATCGCCGTGTTTTTGCTCACCTTTCATAGCTTCCCCTATATCGCTGTGTTTTTGCGCACCTCTCATTTCTTCACCTAGATCGCTATGTTTTCGCTCCTCTCACTACTTCCCCTATCTCGCTGTGTTCTCTCGCACCTCTGAATCATTCCCCTGTATCGCCGTGTTTTCGCGCACCTCCCATAGTGTCCCCTATATCGCTGTGTTTTCGCGCACATCCCATACCATCCATTATATCGCTGTGCCTTCCTGTACCTCTCATATCTTCCCCTTTATCGTTGTGTTTTCATGCACATCTCATGCCGTCTCCTATATCACTGTGTTTTCACGCACATCTCATAGCATCCCCTATATCGCTGTGTTTTCGCGCACCTCCCAGACCTTCCCCTATATCGCTGTGTTTTCGTGCATCTCTCATACATTCCCCTATATCGTTGTGTTTTCACACACCTCTCATAACTTCTCCTATATCGCCCTTGTTTTCTGCACCTCTTATTTCTTCCTTAATATCGCTGCATTTTAATGTACATCTCATAACGTCCCCTATATCGCTGTGTATTCACGCACCTCCCATAGCATCCCCTATATTGCTGTGCCTTGCGCACTTCTCATACCTTCCCCTATATCGCTGTCTTTTCGCGCTCATCCCATAGATTCAAATTTATCGCTGTGTTATTGCACACCTCTCACAGCTTCCCCTATATCGCCGTGTTTTTGCTCACCTCTCATAGCTTCCCCTATATCGCCGTGTTTTCGCGCACCTCTCATGTCTTCACCTAGATCGCTATGTTTTCGCTCCTTTCATTACTTCCCCTATATCGCTGTGTTTTCTCACACCTCTGATACATTCTCCCATATCGCCGTGTTTTCGTGTACCTCTCATATTTTCCCCTATATCGCTGTGTTTTCATGCACATCTCATAACGTCCCCTATATCGCTGTGCTTTCTCGCACCTCTGATACATTCCCCTGTATCGCCGTGTTTTCATGCACTTCTCATAAGTTCCCCTATATTGCCGTGTTTGCGCGCACGTCCCATAGCCTCCCCTATATCGCTGTGTTTTCGGGCACCTCTCATATCTTCCCCTATATCGCACTGTTTTCGCGCACCTCCCATTCCTTCCCCTATATTGCTGTGTTTTCGTGCACTTCTCATACGTTGCCCTATATTACTGTGTTTTCACGCACCTCTCATAAATTCTGCTATAATGCTGTATTTTTGCGCATCTCTCATACCTTCCCCCATATTGCCGTGTTTTCATGCACATCTCATAACGTCCCCTATATAGCTGTGTATTCGTGCACCTCCCATAGCCCCCTATATCACTGTGCCTTCGCGTTCCTCTCATACTTTCCCCTATATCGCCCTGTTTTCGCTCACTTCCCATAACTTCCCCGATATCGCTGTGTTTTTGCAAACCTCTCATACCTTCCCCTATATCGCTGTGTTTTCATGCACCTCCCATGGCTTCCCCAATATCACCGTGTATTCATGCACATCTCGTACTGTCCCCTTTATCGCTGTGTTTTCGCGCACCTCCCATAGCGTCCCCTATATTGCTGTGTTTTCGCGCACCTCTCATACCTTCCCCCGTATCGCTGTGTTTTCACGCACCTCTGATAACTTCTGCTATATCGCTGTTTTTTTGTGCACATCTCGTACCTTCCCCTATATTGATGTGTTTTCATGCAAATCTCATAACGTCCCCTATATCGCCCTGTTTTCGCGCACCTCCCATACCTTCCCCTATATCGCTGTATTATTGTGCACCTCTCATACCTTCCCCTATATCGCTGTGTATTCACGCACTTCCCATAGCATCCCCTATATCGCTGTGCCTTGCGCACCTCCCATACCTTCCCCTATATCGGTGTCTTTTCGCACGCATCCCATAGATTCAACTTTATCACTGTTATTGCACACCTCGCAGAGCTTCCCCTATATCGTCGTGTTTTTGCTCACCTTTCATAGCTTCCCCTATATCGCTGTGTTTTCGCGCACCTCTCATGTCTTCACCTAGATCGCTATGTTTTCGCTCCTCTCATTACTTCCCCTATCTCGCTGTGTTTTCTCGCACCTCTGATACATTCCCCTGTATCGCCGTGTTTTCGCGCACCTCGCATGTCTTCACCTATATCGCTATGTTTTTGCTCCTATCATTACGTCCCCTATATCGCTGTGTTTTCTCGCACCTCTGATACATTCTCCTGTATTGCCATGTTTTCGCGCACTCTTAGAATTTCCTCTATATTGCTGTGTTCTCGCACACCTCTCATACCTTCCCCTATATCGCCCTGTTTTCGCACACCTCTCATACCTTTTCCTATATCGCTGTGTTTTCACGCAGCTCTCATAACTTCTCCAATATTGCTGCATTTTTGCGCACCTCTCATAACTTCCCCCATATCGCTGTGTTTTTATGCACATCTCATAACGTCCCCTATATCACTGTGTAGTCGCGCACCTCCCATAGCCTCCCACATATTGCTGTGCCTTCGCGCATTTTTCATACCTTCGCTTATATCGCCCTGTTTTCGCTCACTTCCCATAACTTCCCCGATATCGCTGTGTTTTTGCACACCTCTCATACCTTCCCCTATATCGCTCTGTTTTCATGCACCTCTCATGGCTTCCCCAATATCGCCGTGTATTCATGCACATCTCGTACTGTCCCCTTTATCGCTGTGTTTTCGCGCACCTCCCATAGCGTCCCCTATATTGCTGTGTTTTCGCGCACCTCTCATACCTTCCCCTGTATCGCTATGTTTTCACGCACCTCTCATAACTTCTGCAACATCGCTGTATTTTTGTGCACATCTCATACCTTCCCCTATATTGATCTGTTTTCGTGCACTTCTCATACCTTGCCCTATATTACTGTGTTTTCACGCACCTCTCATAAATTCTGCTATAATGCTGTATTTTTGCGCATCTCTCACACCTTCCCCCATATTGCAGTGTTTTCATGCACATCTCATAACGTCCCCTATATAGCTGTGTATTCGTGCACCTCCCATAGCCCCCTATATCACTGTGCCTTCGCGTACCTCTCATACTTTCCCCTATATCGCCCTGTTTTCGCTCACTTCCCATAACTTCCCCGATATCGCTGTGTTTTTGCAAACCTCTCATACCTTCCCCTATATCGCTGTGTTTTCATGCACCTCCCATGGCTTCCCCAATATCGCCGTGTATTCATGCACATCTCGTACTGTCCCCTTTATCGCTGTGTTTTCGCGCACCTCCCATAGCGTCCCCTATATTGCTGTATTTTCGCGCACCTCTCATACCTTCCCCTGTATCGCTGTGTTTTCACGCACCTCTCATAACTTCTGCTATATCGCTGTTTTTTTGTGCACATCTCATACCTTCCCCTATATTGATGTGTTTTCATGCAAATCTCATAACGTCCCCTATATCGCCCTGTTTTCGCGCACCTCCCATACCTTCCCCTATATCGCTGTATTATTGTGCACCTCTCATACCTTCCCCTATATCGCTGTGTATTCACGCACCTCCCATAGCATCCCCTATATCGCTGTGCCTTGCGCACCTCCCATACCTTCCCCTATATCGGTGTCTTTTCGCACACATCTCATAGATTCAACTTTATCACTGTGTTATTGCACACCTCGCAGAGCTTCCCCTATATCGCCGTGTTTTTGCTCACCTTTCATAGCTTCCCCTATATCACTGTGTTTTCGCGCACCTCTCATGTCTTCACCTAGATCGCTATGTTTTCGCTCCTCTGATTACTTCCCCTATCTCGCTGTGTTTTCTCGCACCTCTGATACATTCCCCTTTATCGCCGTGTTTTCGCGCACCTCTCATAATTTCCCCTATATCGCCGTGTTTTCGCGCACGTCCCATAGCATGCCCTATAACGCTGTGTTTTCGGGCACCTCTCTTACCTTCCCCTATATTGCCGTGTTTTCATGCACATCTCATAACGTCCCCTATATCGCCCTGTTTTCGCGCACCTCCCATACCTTCCCCTATATCGCTATATTATTGTGCACCTCTCATACCTTCCCCTATATCGCTGTGTTTTCACGCACCTCTCATAACTTCTCCTATATCGCCGTACTTTTACGTACATCTCATACCTTCCCCTATATTGCCGTGTTTTCATGCACATTTCATAATGTCCCCTATATCGCTGTGCATTCGCGCACCTCCTGTAGCATCCCCTATATCACTGTGCCTTCGCGCACCTCTCATACCTTCCCCTATATCGCCCTGTTTTCGCGTACCTCCCATACCTTCCCCGATATCGCTATGTTTTCGTGCACATCCCATAGCTTCGACTACATCGCTGTTTTCGCGCACAACCCATAGCTTCACCTTGATGGCTGTGTTATTGCTCACCTCTCATAGCTTCCCCTATATCGCCGTGTTTTTGCGCACCTCGCATGTCTTCACCTATATCGCTATGTTTTTGCTCCTATCATTACTTCCCCTATATCGCTGTGTTTTCTCGCACCTCTGATACATTCTCCTGTATTGCCATGTTTTCGCGCACTCTTAGAATTTCCTCTATATTGCTGTGTTCTCGCACACCTTCATACTTTCCCCTATATTTCCCTGTTTTCGCACACCTCTCATACCTTCCCCTGTATCGCTGTGTTTTCACGCACCTCTCATAACTTCTCCAATTTTGCTGCATTTTTGCGCACCTCTTATAACTTCCCCCATATCGCTGTGTTTTTATGCACATCTCATAACGTCCCCTATATCACTGTGTAGTCACGCACCTCCCATAGCCTCCCACGTATTGCTGTGCCTTCGCGCATTTTTCATACCTTCGCCTATATCGCCCTGTTTTCGCACACTTCCCATTTATTCTCCTATGTTGCTGTGTTTTTGTGAACCTCTCATACCTTCCCTAATATCGCTGCGTTTTCATGCACATCTCATAACGTCCAGTATATCGCTGTGTATTCACGCACCTCCCATAGCATCCCCTGCATCGCTGTGTCTTGCGCACCTCTCATACCGTCCCCTATATTGGCGTGTTTTCGCGCACCTCTCATAGCTTCCCCTATATCGCCATGTTTTCATACAAATCTCATACCGTCCCCTATATCGCCCTGTTTTCGTGCACCTCTCATACCTCCCTCTATATCGCTGTGTTTTCACGCACCTCTCATAACTTCTCCTATATCGCTGTGTTTTTGTGCACCTCTTATATCTTCCCTAATATCGCTGCTTCTTCCTGCACATCTCATAACGTCCCCTATATCGCTGTGTATTCACGCACCTCCCATAGCATCCCCTATATCGCTGTGCCTTGCGCACCTCCCATACCTTCCCCTATATCGGTGTCTTTTCGCACACATCCCATAGGTTCAACTTTATCACTGTGTTATTGCACACCTCTCAGAGCTTCCCTTATATCGCCGTGTTTTTGCTCACCTTTCATAGCTTCCCCTATATCGCTGTGTTTTCGCGCACCTCTCATGTCTTCACCTAGATTGCTATGTTTTCGCTCCTCTCATTACTTCCCCTATCTCGCTGTGTTTTCTCGCACCTCTGATACATTCCCCTGCATCGCCGTGTTTTCGCGCACCTCTCATAATTTCCCCTATATCGCCGTGTTTTCGCGCACGTCCCATAGCGTCCCCTATAACGCTGTGTTTTCGGGCACCTCTCATACCTTCCCCTATATTGCCGTGTTTTCATGCACATCTCATAACGTCCCCTATATCGCTGTGTATTCGTGCACCTCCCATAGCACCCCTATATAACTGTGCCTTCGCGTACCTCTCATGCCTTCCCCTATATCACTGTGTTTTCACGCACCTCTCATAACTTCTCCTATATTGCTGCATTTTTGCGCAACTCTCATAACTTCCCCTATATCGCTGTGTTTTTATGCACATCTCAAAACGTCCCCTATATCACTGTGTAGTCGCGCACCTCCCATAGCCTCCCACATATTGCTGTGCCTTCGCGCACTTCTCATACCTTCACCTATATCGCCCTGTTTTCGCACACTTCCCATTCATTCTCCTATGTCGCCTTGCTTTTGTGAACCTCTCATACCTTCCCTAATATCGCTGCGTTTTCATGCACATCTCATAACGTCCCGTATATCGCTGTGTATTCGCGCACCTGCCATGGCATCCTCTACATCACTGTGCCTTTGCGCACCTCCCATACCGTCCCCTATATCGCTGTATTTTCGCACACGTCTCATGGCTTCCCCAATATCACCGTGTTTTCATGCACATCCCATAACGTCTCCTATATCTCTGTGTATTCACGCACCTCCCATAGCATCCCCTATACAGCTGTGCCTTCGTGCATCGTTCATACCTTCCCCTATATCGCCCTGTTTCCCGTGCACCTCCCATGGCTTCGCCTACATCGCTGTGTTTTTGTGCACCTCTCATACCTTCCCCTATATCGCCGTGTTTTCGCGCACCGCTCATTTCTTCACCTATATCGCTGTGTTTCAGCTCCTCTCATTACTTCCCCTATATCGCTCTGTATTCTCGCACTTCTGATACAGTTCCCTGTATCGACGTGTTTTCGTGCAACTCTCATGTCTTCACCTAGATCGCTATGTTTTCACTCCTCTTAATACTTCCCCTATATCGCTGTGTTTTCTCGAACATCTGATACATTTTGCCGTATCTCCGTGTTTTCGCACACCTCTCATAATTTCCCCTATATCACCGTGTTCTCGCACACCTCTCATACCTTCCCCTATATCGCCCTGTTTTCGCGCACGTCCCATTGCTTCCCCTATATCGCTGTTTTCGCGCACCTCTCATCGCTTCCCCTATATCGACCTGTTTTCGTGCACATCCCATAGCTTCCACTATATTACCCTGTTTTTGCGCACCTCTCATGTATTCCACTACATAGCTGTGTTTTCTGGCACCTCTGATGCATTCCCCTGTAACGCCAAGTTTTCACGCAACTCTCATACCTCCCCCTATATCGCCATGTTTTTATGCACATCTCATACCGTCTCCTATATCGCTGTGTTTTCGTGCACCTCCCATAGCATCCCCTATATCGCTGTGCCTTCGTGTGCCTCTCATACCTTCCCCTATATCGCCGTGTTTTCGCGCACCTCTCATTTCTTCACCTATATCGCTGTGTTTCAGCTCCTTTCATTACTTCCCCTATATCGCTCTGTATTCTCGCACTTCTGATACAGTTCCCTGTATCAACGTGTTTTCGCGCACCTCTCATGTCTTCACCTAGATCGCTATGTTTTCGCTCCTCTTAATACTTCCCCTATATCGCTGTGTTTTCTCGCACATCTGATACATTTTGCTGTATCGCCGTGTTTTCGCACACCTCTCATAATTTCCCCTATATCACCGTGTTCTCGCACACCTCTCATACCTTCCCCTATATCGCTGTGTTTTCGCGCACCTCTCATCGCCTCCCCTATATCGCCCTCTTTTCGTGCACATTCCATAGCTTCCACTATATTGCCCTGTTTTCGAGCACCTCTCATGTATTCCACTACATAGCTGTGTTTTCTGGCACCTCTGATGCATTCCCCTGTAACGCCAAGTATTCGCGCAACTCTCATACCTCCCCCTATATCGCCATGTTTTTATGCACATCTCATACCGTCTCCTATATCGCTGTGTTTTCGTGCACCTCCCATAGCATCCCCTATATCGCTGTGCCTTCGTGCACCTCTCATACCTTCCCCTATATCGCTGTGTTTTCACACACCTCTCTTAACTTCTCCTATATCACTGTGTTTTCGCGCACCTCTCATAGCTTCCCCTATATTGCCCTGTTTTCGTGCACATCCCATAGCTTCCACTATATTGCCCTGTTTTTGCGCACCTCTCATGTATTCCACTACATAGCTGTCTTTTCTGGCACCTCTGATGCATTCCCCTGTAACGCCAAGTTTTCACGCAACTCTCATACCTCCCCCTATATCGCCATGTTTTTATGCACATCTCATACCGTCTCCTATATCGCTGTGTTTTCGTGCACCTCCCATAGCATCCCCTATATCGCTGTGCCTTCGTGTGCCTCTCATACCTTCCCCTATATCGCCGTGTTTTCGCGCACCTCTCATTTCTTCACCTATATCGCTGTGTTTCAGCTCCTTTCATTACTTCCCCTATATCGCTCTGTATTCTCGCACTTCTGATACAGTTCCCTGTATCAACGTGTTTTCGCGCACCTCTCATGTCTTCACCTAGATCGCTATGTTTTCGCTCCTCTTAATACTTCCCCTATATCGCTGTGTTTTCTCGCACATCTGATACATTTTGCCGTATCGCCGTGTTTTCGCACACCTCTCATAATTTCCCCTATATCACCGTGTTCTCGCACACCTCTCATACCTTCCCCTATATCGCTGTGTTTTCGCGCACCTCTCATCGCCTCCCCTATATCGCCCTCTTTTCGTGCACATCCCATAGCTTCCACTATATTGCCCTGTTTTCGAGCACCTCTCATGTATTCCACTACATAGCTGTGTTTTCTGGCACCTCTGATGCATTCCCCTGTAACGCCAAGTATTCGCGCAACTCTCATACCTCCCCCTATATCGCCATGTTTTTATGCACATCTCATACCGTCTCCTATATCGCTGTGTTTTCGTGCACCTCCCATAGCATCCCCTATATCGCTGTGCCTTCGTGCACCTCTCATACCTTCCCCTATATCGCTGTGTTTTCACACACCTCTCTTAACTTCTCCTATATCACTGTGTTTTCGCGCACGTCCCATTGCGTCCCCTATATCGCTGTGTTTTCGCGCACCTCTCATAGCTTCCCCTATATTGCCCTGTTTTCGTGCACATCCCATAGCTTCCACTATATTGCCCTGTTTTTGCGCACCTCTCATGTATTCCACTACATAGCTGTCTTTTCTGGCACCTCTGATGCATTCCCCTGTAACGCCAAGTTTTCGCGCACCTCTCTACTTTCGCCTATATCGCCGTGTTTTTATGCACATCTCATACCGTCTTCTATATCGCTGTGTTTTCGCGCACATCCCATAGCATCCCCTATATCACTGTGTTTTCTCGCACCTCTGATACATTCCCCTGTATCGCCGTAGTTTCGCGCACATCCCATAGGTTCCACTATATTGCCCTGTTTTTGCGCACCTCACATGTCTTCCCCTATATCACGGTGTTTTCGCGCACCTCTCATAGCATCCCCTATAATCGCTGTGCATTCGCGCACCTCTCATAACTTCCCCTATATCGCCCTGCTTTCGCGCACCTCCCATACCTTCCCCAATATCGCCGTGTTTTCGCACACCTCTCATAATTTCCCCTATATCACCGTGTTCTCGCACACCTCTCATACCTTCCCCTATATCACTGTGTTTTCGCGCACGTCCCATTGCTTCCCCTATATCGCTGTGTTTTCGCACACCTCTCATCGCTTCCCCTATATCGCCCTCTTTTCGCGCACGTCCCATTGCTTCCCCTATATCGCTGTTTTCGCGCACCTCTCATCGCTTCCCCTATATCGACCTGTTTTCGTGCACATCCCATAGCTTCCACTATATTGCCCTGTTTTTGCGCACCTCTCATGTATTCCACTACATAGCTGTGTTTTCTGGCACCTCTGATGCATTCCCCTGTAACGCCAAGTATTCGCGCAACTCTCATACCTCCCCCTATATCGCCATGTTTTTATGCACATCTCATACCGTCTCCTATATCGCTGTGTTTTCGTGCACCTCTCATACCTTCCCCTATATTGCCCTGTTTTCACGCACCTCCTATACCTTCCCTTATATCGCTGCGTTTTCGTGTACCTCTCATACCTCCCCCTATATCGTTGTGTTTTCACGCACCTCTCATAACTTGCCCTATATTTCTGTATTTTTGCGCACCTCTCATAACTTCCCCTATATCGCCGTGATTTTATGCACATCTCATAACATCCCCTATATCGCTGTGTATTCGTGCACCTCCCATACCTTCCCTAATACCTTTGCGTTTTCATGCACATCTCATCACGTCCCCTATATCACTGTGTATTCGCGCATATCCCATAGTATTCCCTATATCGCTGTGCCTTGCGCACCTCTCCTAGCTTCCCCTATATCGCTGTGTTTTCGCGCACCTCTCTTAACTTCTCCTATATCGCTATGTTTTTGCACACCTCTCATACCTTCCCCTATATCACTGTGTTTTCAGGCACCTCTCATGGCTTCCCCAATATCGCCGTGTATTCATGCACATCTCATACCGTCCCCTATATCGCTGTGTTTTCGTGCACCTCCCATAGCTTCGCCTACACCGCTGTTTTCGCGCACATCCCATAGCTTCACCTTGATCGCTGCGTTATTGCTCACCTCTCATAGCTTACCCTATATCGCCGTGTTTTTGCGCACCTCGCATGTCTTCACCTATATCGCTATGTTATCGCTCCTATCATTACTTCCCCTATATCGCTGTGTTTTCTCGCACCTCTGATACATTCTCCTGTATTGCCATGTTTTTGCGCACCTCTTACAATTTCCCCTATATCGCCGTGTTCTCGCACACCTCTCATACCTTCCCCTATATCACTGTTTTTTTGCGCATGTCCCATAGCGTCCCCTATATCGCTGTGATTTCTCGCACCTCTGATACATTCCCCTGTATCGTTGTGCACATCCCATAGGTTCCACTATATTGCCCTGTTTTTGCGCACCTCTCATGTCTTCCCCTATATCACGGTGTTTTCGCGCACCTCTCATAGAATCCCCTATATCGCTGTGCCTTCGTGCACCTCTCATAACTTCCACTATATCGCCCGGTTTTCGCGCACCACCGATATCTTCCCCAATATTGCTGTGTTTTCCTGCACCTCTCATACCTTCCCTTATCTCGCTGTGTTTTCACGCACCTCTCATAACTTCTCCTATATCACTGTATTTTTGTGCAGCTCTTATACCTTCCCCTCTATTGCCGTGTTTTCATGCACATCTCATTGCGTCCCCTATATCGCTGTGTATTTGCGCACCTCCCATAGCATCCCTTATATTGCTGTGCCTTCACGCACCTCTCATACCTTCCCCTATGTCGCCCTGTTTTCGTACACCTCCCATACCGTCCCCTATATCGCTGTATTTTCACACACCTCTCATGGCTTCCCCTATATCGCCGTGTTTTCACGCACCTCTCATTTCCTCACCTGCATCGCTGTGTTTCCACTCCTCTCACTACTTCCCCTATATCGCTCTGTGTTCTCGCACTTCTGATACAGTTCCCTGTATCAATGTGTTTTCGAGCACCTCCCATACCTTCCCCTATATCGCTGTGCCTTCGCGCACCTCTCATACCTTCCCCTATATCGCCCTATTTTCGCGCACATCCCATACCTTCCACTATATTGCCCTGTTTTCGCGCACCTCTCATGTCTTCCACTACATCGCTGTGTTTTCTGGCACCTCTAATGCATTCGCCTGTAACGCCAATTTTTCATGCACCTCTAATACTTTCCTCTATATCACCGTTTTTACGCGCACCTCTCATACCTGCCCCTATATCGCCATGTTTTTATGCACATCTCATACCGTCTCCTATATCGCTGTGCTTTTGCGCACCTCCCATAGCATCCCCTATATCACTGTGCCTTCGTGCACCTCTCATACCTTGCCCTATATCGCCCTGTTTTCGCGAACCTCCTATACCTTCCCTTATATCACAGCATTATCGTGCACCTTTCATACCTTCCCCTATATCGCTGTGTTTTCGCACACGTCTCATAACTTCTCCTATATCGCTGTGTTTTTGTGCACCTCTCATAACATCCCTAATATCACTGCGTTTTCATGCACATCTCATCACGTCCCCTATATCACTGTGTATTCACGCACCTCCCATAGCATCCCCTATTTCGCTGTGCCTTGAGCACCTCTCATAACTTCCCTTATATCGCTGTCTTTTCGCGCACATACCATAGATTCACCTTTATCGCTATGTTTACGATCCTCTCAATACTTCCCCTATATCGCTGCGTTTTCTCGCACGTCTGATACATTCTCCCGTATCGCCGTGTTTTCGCACACCTCTCATAATTTACCCTATATCGCCGTGTTCCCGCACAGCTCTCATAACTTCCCCTACATCACTGTGTTTTCGCGCACGTTCCATTGCGTCCCCTATATCGCTGTGTTTTCGCGCACCTCTCATAGCTTCCCCTATATCGCCCTGTTTTCGTGCACATCCCATAACTTCCACTATATTGCCCTGTTTTCGCGCACCTCTCATGTATTCCACTACATCGCTGTGTTTTCTGGCACCTCTGATGCATTCCCCTGTAACGCCAAGTATTCGCGCACCTCTCATACTTTCCCCTATATCGCCGTGTTTACGCGAACCTCTCATACCTGCCCCTATATCGCCATGTTTTTCTGCACATCACATACCGTCTCCTATATCGCTGTGTTTTTGCGCACCTCCCATAGCATCCCCTATATCGCTTTGCCTTCGTGAACCTCTCATACCTTCCCCTGTATCGCTGTGTTTTCACGCACCTCTCATGGCTTCCCCAATATCGCCGTGTATTCGTGCTCATCTCATACCGTCCCCTATATCGCTGTGTTTTCGTGCACCTCTTATAATTTCCCCATATCGCCGTGTTCTCGCAGACCTCTCATACCTTCCACTATATAACTCTGTTTTCCCGCAAGTCCCATAGCGTCCCCTATATCGCTGTGTTTTCTCGCACCTCTGAAGCATTCCCCTGTATCTCCGTGTTGTCGCGCACATCCCATAGCTTCCACTATATTGCCCTGTTTTTGCGCACCTCTCATGTCTTCCCCTATTTCACTGTGTTTTCGCGCACCTCCCATAGCATCCCCTATATTGCTGTGCCTTCGAGCACCTCTCATACATTCCCCTATATCACCCTGTTTTCGCGCACCTCCCATACATTCTCCCATAATGCTGTGTTTTCGTGCACCTTTCATACCTCCCCCTATATCGCTGTGTTTTCACGCACCTCTCATAACTTCTCCTATATCGCTGTATTTTTGTGCACCTCTCATGGCTTCCCCAATATCGCCGTGTTTTCATGCACATCTCTTAATGTCCCCTATATCGCTGGGTTTTCACGCACCTCTCATAACTTCCCCTATATCGCCCTGTTTTCATACTCCTCTCATACCTTCCCCTGTATTGCTGTGTTTTCGCGCAGCTCTCATATATTCCCCTATATCGCTTTCTTTTTGCGTACATCCCATAGCTTCACCTTTATCGCTGTGTTATTGCTCACCTCTCATACCTTCTCCTATATCGCCGTGTTTTCGCGCACCTCTCATGTCTTCACTTAGATCGCTATGTTTTCGCTCTTCTCATTAATTCTCCTGTATCGCCGTGTTTTCGCGCACCTCTCATAATTTCGCCTATATCGCCGTGTTCTCACACACCGGTCATACCATCCCCTATATCACTGTGTTTTCGCGCACGTCCCATAGCTTCCACTACATTGCCCTGTTTTCGCGCACCTCTCATGTCTTCCCCTATATCACTGTGTTTTCTCACACCTCTGATGCATTCCCCTGTAACTCCAAGTTTTCGCGCACCTCTCCTACTTTCCCCTATATTGCCGTGTTCTCGCGCAGCTCGCATTCCTTCCCCTATATCGCTGTGTTTTCACGCACGTCCCATGGAGTCCCCTATATTGCTGTGTTTTTGCGCAGCTCTCATACCTTCCCCTATATCGCCCTGTTTTCGCGCACATCCCATACCTTCCACTATATTGCCCTGTTTTCGCGCACCTCTCATGTCTTCCACTACATCGCTGTGTTCTCTGGCACCTCTGATGCATTCCCCTGTAACGACAAGTTTTCGCGCACCTCTCATACTTTCCCCTATATCGCCGTTTTTACGCACACCTCTCATACCTGCCCCTATATCGCCATGTTTTTATGCACATCTCATACCGTCTCCTATATCGCTGTGTTTTTGCGCACCTCCCATAGCATCCCCTATATCGCTGTGCCTTCGAGCACCTCTCATACCTTCCCTATATCGCCCTGTTTTCGCGCACCTCCTATACCTTCCCTTATATCATTGCGTTTTCGTGCACCTTTCATACCTTCCCCTATATCGCTGTATTTTCGCACACCTCTCATAACTTCTCCTATATCGCTGTGTTTTTGTGCACCTCTCATACCTTCCCTAATATCACTGCGTTTTCATGCACATCTCATCACGTCCCCTATATCTCTGTGTATTCACGCACCTCCCATAGCATCCCCTATATCGCTGTGCCTTGCGCACCACTCATACCTTTCCCTATATCGCCCTGTTTTCCGTGAACCTCGCATGGCTTCGCCTACATCGCTGTGTTTTTGTGCACCTCATACCTTCCCCTATATCACCGTGTTTTCGCGCACCTCTCATTTCTTCACCTATATCGCTGTGTTTCCGCTCCTCTCATTACTTCCCCTATATCGCTCTGTGTTCTCGCACTTCTGATACAGTTCCCTGTATCAACGTGTTTTCGAGCACCTCCCATTCCTTCCCGTATATATCTCTGTGTTTTCGTGCACCTTTCATATCTTCCCCTATATCGCTGTGTTTTCGCACACCTCTCATAACTTCTCCTATATCGCTGTGTTTTTGTGCACCTCTCATACCTTCCCCAATATCGCTGCGTTTTCATGCACATCTCATCACGTCCCCTATATCGCTGTGTATTCGCGCACCTCTCATAACATCCCCTATATCGCTGAGAGTTGCGCACCTCTCATAGATTCCCCTATATCGCTGTCTTTTCGCGCACATCCCATAGATTCACCTTTATCCCTGTGTTATTGCTCACCTCTCATAGGTTCCCCTGTATCGCCGTGTTTTTGCTCACCTCTCATAGCTTCCCCTATATCGCCATGTTTTTGCGCACCTCTCATGTCTTCACCTAGATCGCTATGTTTTCGCTCGTCTTAATACTTCCCAAAATCGCTGTTTTCTCGCACAACTGATAAATTTTGCCGTATCGCCGTGTTTTCGCACACCTCTCATACCTTCCCATATATCACTGTGTTTTCGCGCACCTCTCATCGCTTCCCCTATATCGCACTGTTTTCGTGCACATCCCATAGCTTCCACTATATTGCCCTGTTTTCGCGCACCTCTCATATATTCCACTACATAGCTGTGTTTTCTGGCACCTCTGATGCATTCCCCTGTAACGCCAAGTTTTCGCGCAACTCTCACACCTCCCCCTATATCACCATGTTTTTATGCACATCTCATACCGTCTCCTATATCGCTGTGTTTTCGCGCACCTCCCATAGCATCCCCAAAATCGCTGTGTTTTCTCGCACCTCTGATACATTCCCCTGTATCGCCGTGGTATCGCGCACATCCCATAGGTTCCACTATATTGCCCTGTTTTTGCGCACCTCTCATGTCTTCCCCTATACCACGGTGTTTTCGCGCACCTCTCATCGCATCCCCTATATTGCTGTGCATTCGCGCACCTCTCATAACTTCCCCTATATCGCCCTGCTTTCGCGCACCTCCCATACTTTCCCCAATATCGCCGTGTTTTCGTGCACCTCTCATACCTCCCCCTCTATCACAGTGTTTTCACGCACCTCTCATAATTTCTCCTATATTGCCGTATTTTTGCGCACCACTCATGGCTTCCCCAATATCGCCACGTTTTCATGCACATCTTTTTACGACCCATATATCGCTGTGTATTCGCGCACCTCTCATACCTTCCCCTATATCGCCCTGTTTTCGCGCACATCCCATACCTTCCACTATATTGCCCTGTTTTCGCGCACCTCTCATGTCTTCCACTACATCGCTGTGTTCTCTGGCACCTCTGATGCATTCGCCTGTAACGCCAAGTTTTCGCGCACCGCTCATACTTTCCCCTATATCGCCGTTTTTACGAGGACCTCTCATACCTGCCCCTATATCGCCATGTTTTTATGCACATCTCATACCGTCTCCTATATCGCTGTGTTTTTGCGCACCTCCCATAGCATCCCCTATATCGCTGTGCCTTCGTGCACCTCTCATACCTTGCCCTATATCGCCGTTTTCGCGCACCTCCTATACCTTCCCTTATATCACTGTGTTTTCATGCACATCTCATAACGTCCCCTATATCGCTGTGTATTCGTGCACCTCCCATTCCTTCCCGTATATATCTCTGTGTTTTCGTGCACCTTTCATATCTTCCCCTATATCGCTGTGTTTTCGCACACCTCTCATAACTTCTCCTATATCGCTGTGTTTTTGTGCACCTCTCATACCTTCCCTAATATCGCTGCGTTTTCATGCACATCTCATCACGTCCCCTATATCGCTGTGTATTCGCGCACCTCTCATAACATCCCCTATATCGCTGAGAGTTGCGCACATCTCATAGATTCCCCTATATCGCTGTCTTTTCGCGCACATCCCATAGATTCACCTTTATCCCTGTGTTATTGCTCACCTCTCATAGGTTCCCCTGTATCGCCGTGTTTTTGCTCACCTCTCATAGCTTCCCCTATATCGCCGTGTTTTCGCGCACCTCTCATGTCTTCACCTAGATCGCTATGTTTTCGCTCCTCTTAATACTTCCCCTATATCGCTGTGTTTTCTCGCGCATCTGATAAATTTTGCCCTATCGCCGTGTTTTCGCACACCTCTCATAATTTCCCCTATATCACCGTGTTATCGCACACCTCTCATACCTTCCCATATATCACTGTGTTTTCGCGCACGTCCCATTGCTTCCCCTATATCGCCCTGTTTTCGTGCACATCCCATAGCTTCCACTATATTGCCCTGTTTTCGCACACCTCTCATGTATTCCACTACATAGCTGTGTTTTCTGGCACCTCTGATACATTCCCCTGTAACGCCAAGTTTTCGCGCAACTCTCACACATCCCCCTATATCACCATGTTTTTATGCACATCTCATACCGTCTCCTATATCGCTGTGTTTTCGCGCACCTCCCATAGCATCCCCTATATCGCTATGTTTTCTCGCACCTCTGATACATTCCCCTGTATCGCCATGGTTTCGCGCACATCCCATAGGTTCTACTATATTGCCCTGTTTTTGCGCACCTCTCATGTCTTCCCCTATATCACGGTGTTTTCGCGCACCTCTCATAGCATCCCCTATATCGCTGTGCATTCGCGCACCTCTCATAACTTCCCCTATATTGCCCTGCTTTCGCGCACCTCCCATACCTTCCCCAATATCGCCGTATTTTCGTGCACCTCTCATACCTCCCCCTATATCACAGTGTTTTCACGCACCTCTCATAATTTCTCCTATATTGCCGTATTTTTGCGCACCACTCATGGCTTCCCCAGTATCGCCGTGTTTTCATGCACATCCCTTTACGTCCCATATATCGCTGTGTATTCGCGCAACTGCTATAGCATCCCCCATATCGCTGTGCCTTCGCGCACCTCTCATACCTTCCCCTCTGTCGCCCTGTTTTCGCACACCTCCCATACCGTCCCCTATATCGCTGTATTTTTGCACACCTCTCATGGCTTCCCCAATATCGCCGTGTTTTCATGCACATCTCATAACGTCTCCTACATCTCTGTGTATTCACACACCTCCCATAGCATCCTCTATATCGCTGTGCCTTCGCGCATCGCTCATACCTTCCCCTATATTGCCCTGTTTCCCGTGCACCTCCCATGGCTTCGCCTACATCGCCGTGTTTTCGCGCACCTCTCAATTCTTCACCTATATTGCTATGTTTCCGCTCCTCTCATTACTTCCCCTATATCGCTCTGTGTTCTTGCACTTCTGATACAGTTCCCTGTATCAACGTGTTTTCGCGCACCTCTCATAATTTCACCTATATCGCCGTGGTCTCGCACACCTCTCATATCTTCCCTTATATCACTGTGTTTTCGCGCACGTCCAATAGCGTCCCCTATATCGCTCTGTTTTCACACACCTCTCATGTCTTCCCCTATATCACTGTGTTTTCGTGCATCTCCCATACCATCCCCTATATTGCTGTGTTTCGCACACGTCTCATACCTTTCCCTAAATCGCTGTGTTTTCGTGTACCTCTCATCCCTTATATCGCTGTGTTTTCACGCACCTCTCATAACTTCCCCTGTATTGCTGTATTTTTGCGCACTTCTCATAACTTCCCCTATATTGCCGTGTTTTTATGCACATCTCATAACTTCCCCTATATCACTGTATATTCGCGCACATCCCATAGCATCCCTTATAATGCTGTGCATTCGCGCACCTCTCATACCTTCCCCTATATCGCCCCGTTTTCGCGCACCTTCCATATCTTCCCCTATATCGCTGTGTTTTCATGCACCTCTCATACCTTCCCCTATATCGCTGTGTTTTCACACACCTCTCATAACTTCTCCTACATCGCTGTGTTTTTGCACACCTCTCATACCTTCCCCTATATCGCCGTGTTTTCGCGCACCTCTCATTTCTTCACCTATATTGCTATGTTTCTGCTCCTCTCATTACTTCCCCTATATCGCTCTGTGTTCTTGCACTTCTGATACAGTTCCCTGTATCAACGTGTTTTCGCGCACCTCTCATAACTTCCCCTATATCGCCTTGTTTTCGCGCACCTCCCATATCTTCCCCAATATCGCTGCGTATTCATGCACCTCTCATACCTTCCCTTATCTCGCTGTGTTTTCACGCACCTCTCATAATTTCACCTATATCGCTGTATTTTTGCGCACCTCTCATGGCTTCCCCAATATCGCCGCGTTTTCATGCACATCTCTTAACGTCCCATATATCGCTGTGTATTAGCGCAACTGCCATAGCATCCCCTATATCGCTGTGCCTTCGTGCACCTCTCATACCTTCACCTATGTCGCCCTGTTTTCGCACACCTCCCATACCGTCCCCTATATCGCTGTATTTTCGCACACCTCTCATGGCTTCCCCAATATCGCCGTGTTTTCATGCACATCTCATAACGTCTCCTATATCTCTGTGTATTCACGCACCTCCCATAGCATCCCCTATATCGCTGTGCCTTCGCGCATCACTCATACCTTCCCCTATATCGCCCTGTTTTCGCACTCCTCTCATGCATTCCCGTATATCGCTGTGTTTTTGCACACCTCTCATACCTTCCCCAATATCACCGTGTTTTCATGCACATCTCATAACGTCCCCAATGTCGCTGGGTTTTCACGCACCTCTCATAACTTCCCCTATATCGCCCTGTTTTTGCACTCCTCTCATACCTTCCCCTATATCACTGTGTTTTCAGGCAGCTCTCATACCTTCCCCTATATCGCCCTGTTTTTGCTCACTTCCCATAACTTCCCCAATATCGCTGTGTTTTTGCACACCTCTCATACCTTCCCCTATGTCGCTGTGTTTTAAATCACCTCTCATGTCTTCCCCAATATCGCCGTGTATTCATGCACATCTCGTACCGTCCCCTTTATCGCTGTGTTTTCGCGCACCTCCCATAGCGTCCCCTATATCGCTGTGATTTCGCGCACATCCCATACCATCCGTTATATCGCTGTGCCTTCCTGTACCTCTCATATCTTCCCCTATATCGTTGTGTTTTCATGCACATCTCATACCGTCTCCTATATCACTGTGTTTTCACGCACATCCCATAGCATCCCCTATATCGCTGTGTTTTCGTGCATCTCTCATACATTCCCCTATATCGCTGTGTTTTCGTGCATCTCTCATACATTCCCCTATATCGTTATGTTTTCACACACCTCTCATAACTTCTCCTATATCGCCCTTGTTTTCTGCACCTTTTATTTCTTCCTTAATATCGCTGCATTTTAATGCACATCTCATAACGTTCCCTATATCGCTGTGTATTCACGCACATCCCATAGCATCCCCTATATTGCTGTGCCTTGCGCACTTCTCATACCTTCCCCTATATCTCTGTCTTTTCACGCACATCCCATAGATTCAACTTTATCGCTGTGTTATTGCACACCTCTCACAGCTTCCCCTATATCGCCGTGTTTTTGCTCACCTCTCATAGCTTCCCCTATATCGCCGTGTTTTCGCGCACCTCTCATGTCTTCACCTAGATCGCTATGTTTTCGCTCCTCTCATTACTTTCCCTATATCGCTGTGTTTTCTCACACCTCTGATACATTCTCCCGTATCGCCGTGTTTTCGTGTACCTCTCATATCTTCCCCTATATCGCTGTGTTTTCATGCACATCTCATAACGTCCCCTATATCGCTGTGCTTTCTCGCACCTCTGATACATTCCCCTGTATCGCCGTGTTTTTGTGCACTTCTCATAAGTTCCCCTATATTGCCGTGTTTGCGCGCACGTCCCATAGCCTCCCCTATATCGCTGTGTTTTCGGGCACCTCTCATACCTTCCCCTATATCGCACTGTTTTCGCGCACCTCCCATTCCTTCCCCTATATTGCTGTGTTTTCGTGCACTTCTCATACCTTGCCCTATATTACTGTGTTTTCACGCACCTCTCATAAATTCTGCTATAATGCTGTATTTTTGCGCACCTCTCATACCTTCCCCCATATTGCCGTGCTTTCATGCACATCTCACAACGTCCCCTATATAGCTGTGTATTCGTGCACCTCCCATAGCCCCCTATATCACTGTGCCTTCTCGCACCTCTCATACCTTCCCCTATATCGCCCTGTTTTCGCTCACTTCCCATAACTTCCCCGATATCGCTGTGTTTTTGCACACCTCTCATACCTTCCCCTATATCGCTGTGTTTTCATGCACCTCTCATGGCTTCCCCAATATCGCCGTGTATTCATGCACATCTCGTACTGTCCCCTATATCGCTGTGTTTTCGTGCACCTCTCGTACCTCCCCCTATATCGCTGTGCCTTGCGCACCTCTCATACCTTCCCCTATATAGCTGTTTTTTCGTGCACATCCCACAGATTCACCTTTATCGCTGTGTTATTGCTCACCTCTCATAGCTTCCCCTATATCGTCGTGTTTTTGCACACCTCTCATAACTTACCCTATATCGCCATGTTGTTATGCACATCTCATAATGTCCTCTATATCGCTGTGTATTCGCGCACCTCCCATAGCACCCCTTATAACGCTTTACCTTCGCGCACCTCTCATACCTTCACCTATATCGCTGTTTTTGTGCACCTCTCATACCTTCCCCTAAATCGCTGTGCCTTCGCGCACCTCTCATACCTTCCCCTATATCGCCGTGTTTTCATGCACATCTCATAACATCCCCTATATCGCTAGGTTTTCATGCACTTCTCATAATTTCCCCTATATCGCCCAGTTTTCGCGCTCCTCTCATACCTTCCCCTATATCGCTGTGTTTTCGCACACCTCTCATGGCTTCCCGACTATCGCCGTGTATTCATGCACATCTCATAGCTTCCCCAATATCGCTGTTTTTTCGCGCACCTCCAATACCTTCGCCTACATCGCTGTTTTCGCGCACCTCTCATACCTTCCCCATATCAATGTATTTTTGTGCAGTTCTCATAATATCCCCTTTATCGCTGTGTTTTTGCACACCTCTCATACCTTCCCCAATATCACCGTGTTTTCATGCACATCTCATAATGTCCCCAATGTCGCTGGGTTTTCACGCACCTCTCATACCTTCCCCTATATCACTGTGTTTTCACGCAGCTCTCACCCTTCCCCTATATCGCCCTGTTTTTGCTCACTTCCTATAACTTCCCCGATATCGCTGTGTTTTTGCACACCTCTCATACCTTCCCCTATGTCGCTGTGTTTTCAAGCACCTCTCATGGCCTCCCCAATATCGCCGTGTATTCATGCTCATCTCGTACCGTCCCCTTTATCGCTGTATTTTCGCGCAGCTCCCATAGTGTCCCCTATATCGCTGTGTTTTCGCGCACATCCCATACCATCCATTATATCGCTGTGCCTTCCTGTACCTCTCATATCGTCCCCTATATCGTTGTGTTTTCATGCACATCTCATACCGTCTCCTATATCACTGTGTTTTCACGCACATCCCATAGCATCCTCTATATCGCTGTGTTTTCGCGCACCTCCCAGACCTTCCCCTATATCGCTGTGTTTTCGTGCATCTCTCATACATTCCCCTATATCGTTATGTTTTCACACACCTCTCATAACTTCTCCTATATCGCCCTTGTTTTCTGCACCTCTTATTTCTTCCTTAATATCGCTGCATTTTAATGCACATCTCCTAACGTCCCATGTATCGCTGTGTATTCACGCACCTCCCATAGCATCCCCTATATTGCTGTGTCTTGCGCACTTCTCATACCTTCCCCTATATCGCTGTCTTTTCGCGCACATCCCATAGATTCAACTTTATCGCTGTGTTATTGCACACCTCTCACAGCTTCCCCTATATTCCCGTGTTTTTGCTCACCTCTCATAGCTTCCCCTATATCGCCGTGTTTTCGCGCACCTCTCATGTCTTCACCTAGATCGCTCTGTTTTCGCTCCTCTCATTACTTCCCCTATATCGCTGTGTTTTCTCACACCTCTGATACATTCTCCCATATCGCCGTGTTTTCGTGTACCTCTCATATCTTCCCCTATATCGCTGTGTTTTCATGCACATCTCATAACGTCCCCTATATCGCTGTGTTTTCTCACACCTCTGATACATTCTCCCATATTGCCGTGTTTTCGTGTACCTCTCATATCTTCCCCTATATCGCTGTGTTTTCATGCACATCTCATAACGTCCCCTATATCGCTGTGCTTTTTCGCACCTCTGATACATTCCCCTGTACCGCCGTGTTTTCGTGCACTTCTCATAAGTTCCCCTATATTGCCGTGTTTGCGCGCACGTCCCATAGCCTCCCTTATGTCGCTGTGTATTCGTGCACCTCCCATAGCCCCCTATATCACTGTGCCTTCGCGTACCCCTCATACCTTCCCCTATATCGCCCTGTTTTCGTTCACTTCCCATATCTTCCCCGATATCGCTGTGTTTTTGCACACCTCTCATACCTTCCCCTATATCGCTGTGTTTTCATGCACCTCTCATGGCTTCCCCAATATCGCCGTGTATTCATGCACATCTCGTACTGTCCCCTTTATCGCTGTGTTTTCGCGCACCTCCCATAGCGTCCCCTATATTGCTGTGTTTTCGCGCACCTCTCATACCTTCCCCTGTATCGCTGTGTTTTCACGCACCTCTCATAACTTCTGCTATATCGCTGTATTTTTGTGCACATCTCATACCTTCCCCTATATTGATGTGTTTTCATGCAAATTGCATAACGTCCCCTATATCGCCCTGTTTTCGCGCACCTCCCATACCTTCCCCTATATTGCTGTATTATTGTGCACCTCTCATAACTTCCCCTATATCGCTGTGTATTCACGCACCTCCCATAGCATCCCCTATATCGCTGTGCCTTGCGCACCTCCCATACCTTCCCCTATATCGGTGTCTTTTCGCACACATCCCATAGATTCAACTTTATCACTGTGTTATTGCACACCTCGCAGAGCTTCCCCTAATCGCCGTGTTTTTGCTCACCTTTCATAGCTTCCCCTTTATCGCTGTGTTTTCGCGCACCTCTCATGTCTTCACCTAGATCGCTATGTTTTCGCTCCTCTCATTACTTCCCCTATCTCGCTGTGTATTCTCGCACCTCTGATACATTCCCCTGTATCGTCGTGTTTTCGCGCACCTCTCATAATTTCCCCTATATCGCTGTATTATTGTGCACCTCTCATACCTTCCCCTATATCGCTGTGTTTTCACGCACCTCTCGTAACTTCTCCTATATCGCTGTACTTTTACGTACATCTCATACCTTCCCCTATATTGCCGTTTTTTCATGCACATCACATAATGTCCCCTATATCGCTGTGCATTCGCGCAACTCCCGTAGCATCCCCTATATCACTGTACCTTCGCGCACCTCTCATACCTTCCCCTATATCGCTCTGTTTTCGCGCACCTCCCATACCTTCCCCGATATCACTATGTTTTCGTGCACCTCCCATAGCTTCGACTACATCGCTGTTTTCGCGCACAACCCATAGCTTCACCTTGATGGCTGTGTTATTGCTCACCTCTCATAGCTTCCCCTATATCGCCGTGTTTTTGCGCACCTCGCATGTCTTCACCTATATCGCTATGTTTTTGCTCCTATCATTACTTCCCCTCTATCGCTGTGTTTTCTCGCACCTCTGATACATTCTCCTGTATTGCCATGTTTTCGCGCACTCTTAGAATTTCCTCTATATTGCTGTGCTCTCGCACACCTCTCATACCTTCCCCTATATCGCCCTGTTTTCGCACAACTCTCATACCTTCCCCTATATCGCTGTGTTTTCACGCACCTCTCATAACTTCTCCAATATTGCTGCATTTTTGCGCACCTCTCATAACTTCCCCCATATCGCTGTGTAGTTGCGCACCTCCCATAGCATCCCCTATATTGCTGTGCCTTGCGCACTTCTCATACCTTCCCCTATATCGCTGTCTTTTCGCGCACATCCCATAGATTCAAATTTATCGCTGTGTTATTGCACACCTCTCACAGCTTCCCCTATATCGCCGTGTTTTTGCTCACCTCTCATAGCTTCCCCTATATCGCCATGTTTTCGCGCACCTCTCATGTCTTCACCTAGATCGCTATGTTTTCGCTCCTCTCATTACTTCCCCTATCTCGCTGTGTTTTCTCGCACCTCTGATACATTCCCCTGTATCGCCGTGTTTTCGCGCACCTCGCATGTCTTCACCTATATCGCTATGTTTTTGCTCCTATCATTACGTCCCCTGTATCGCTGTGTTTTCTCGCACCTCTGTTACATTCTCCTGTATTGCCATGTTTTCGCGCACTCTTAGAATTTCCTCTATATTGCTGTGTTCTCGCACACCTCTCACACCTTCCCCTATATCGCCCTGTTTTCACACACCTCTCATACCTTCCCCTATATCGCTGTGTTTTCACGCAGCTCTCATAACTTCTCCAATATTGCTGCATTTTTGCGCACCTCTCATAACTTCCCCCATATCGCTGTGTTTTTATGCACATCTCATAACGTCCCCTATATCACTGTGTAGTCGCGCACCTCCCATAGCCTCCCACATATTGCTGTGCCTTCGTGCATTTTTCATACCTTCGCTTATATCGCCCTGTTTTCGCTCACTTCCCATAACTTCCCCGATATCGCTGTGTTTTTGCACACCTCTCATACCTTCCCCTATATCGCTGTGTTTTCATGCACCTCTCATGGCTTCCCCAATATCGCCGTGTATTCATGCACATCTCGTACTGTCCCCTTTATCGCTGTGTTTTCGCGCAACTCCCATAGCGTCCCCTATATTGCTGTGTTTTCGCGCACCTCTCATACCTTCCCCTGTATCGCTGTGTTTTCACGCACCTCTCATAACTTCTGCTATATCGCTGTATTTTTGTGCACATCTCATACCTTCCCCTATATTGATGTGTTTTCATGCAAATCGCATAACGTCCCCTATATCGCCCTGTTTTCGCGCACCTCCCATACCTTCCCCTATATTGCTGTATTATTGTGCACCTCTCATAACTTCCCCTATATCGCTGTGTATTCACGCACCTCCCATAGCATCCCCTATATCGCTGTGCCTTGCGCACCTCCCATACCTTCCCCTATATCGGTGTCTTTTCGCACACATCCCATAGATTCAACTTTATCACTGTGTTATTGCACACCTCGCAGAGCTTCCCCTATATCGCCGTGTTTTTGCTCACCTTTCATAGCTTCCCCTTTATCGCTGTGTTTTCGCGCACCTCTCATGTCTTCACCTAGATCGCTATGTTTTCGCTCCTCTCATTACTTCCCCTATCTCGCTGTGTATTCTCGCACCTCTGATACATTCCCCTGTATCGTCGTGTTTTCGCGCACCTCTCATAATTTCCCCTATATCGCTGTATTATTGTGCACCTCTCATACCTTCCCCTATATCGCTGTGTTTTCACGCACCTCTCGTAACTTCCCCTATATCGCTGTACTTTTACGTACATCTCATACCTTCCCCTATATTGCCGTTTTTTCATGCACATCACATAATGTCCCCTATATCGCTGTGCATTCGCGCAACTCCCGTAGCATCCCCTATATCACTGTACCTTCGCGCACCTCTCATACCTTCCCCTATATCGCTCTGTTTTCGCGCACCTCCCATACCTTCCCCGATATCACTATGTTTTCGTGCACCTCCCATAGCTTCGACTACATCGCTGTTTTCGCGCACAACCCATAGCTTCACCTTGATGGCTGTGTTATTGCTCACCTCTCATAGCTTCCCCTATATCGCCGTGTTTTTGCGCACCTCGCATGTCTTCACCTATATCGCTATGTTTTTGCTCCTATCATTACTTCCCCTCTATCGCTGTGTTTTCTCGCACCTCTGATACATTCTCCTGTATTGCCATGTTTTCGCGCACTCTTAGAATTTCCTCTATATTGCTGTGCTCTCGCACACCTCTCATACCTTCCCCTATATCGCCCTGTTTTCGCACAACTCTCATACCTTCCCCTATATCGCTGTGTTTTCACGCACCTCTCATAACTTCTCCAATATTGCTGCATTTTTGCGCACCTCTCATAACTTCCCCCATATCGCTGTGTAGTTGCGCACCTCCCATAGCATCCCCTATATTGCTGTGCCTTGCGCACTTCTCATACCTTCCCCTATATCGCTGTCTTTTCGCGCACATCCCATAGATTCAAATTTATCGCTGTGTTATTGCACACCTCTCACAGCTTCCCCTATATCGCCGTGTTTTTGCTCACCTCTCATAGCTTCCCCTATATCGCCGTGTTTTCGCGCACCTCTCATGTCTTCACCTAGATCGCTATGTTTTCGCTCCTCTCATTACTTCCCCTATCTCGCTGTGTTTTCTCGCACCTCTGATACATTCCCCTGTATCGCCGTGTTTTCGCGCACCTCGCATGTCTTCACCTATATCGCTATGTTTTTGCTCCTATCATTACGTCCCCTGTATCGCTGTGTTTTCTCGCACCTCTGTTACATTCTCCTGTATTGCCATGTTTTCGCGCACTCTTAGAATTTCCTCTATATTGCTGTGTTCTCGCACACCTCTCACACCTTCCCCTATATCGCCCTGTTTTCACACACCTCTCATACCTTCCCCTATATCGCTGTGTTTTCACGCAGCTCTCATAACTTCTCCAATATTGCTGCATTTTTGCGCACCTCTCATAACTTCCCCCATATCGCTGTGTTTTTATGCACATCTCATAACGTCCCCTATATCACTGTGTAGTCGCGCACCTCCCATAGCCTCCCACATATTGCTGTGCCTTCGCGCATTTTTCATACCTTCGCTTATATCGCCCTGTTTTCGCTCACTTCCCATAACTTCCCCGATATCGCTGTGTTTTTGCACACCTCTCATACCTTCCCCTATATCGCTCTGTTTTCTCTCACTTCCCATAACTTCCCCGATATCGCTGTGTTTTTGCAAACCTCTCATACCTTCCCCTATATCGCTGTGTTTTCATGCACCTCCCATGGCTTCCCCAATATCGCCGTGTATTCATGCACATCTCGTACTGTCCCCTTTATCGCTGTGTTTTCGCGCACCTCCCATAGCGTCCCCTATATTGCTGTGTTTTCGCGCACCTCTCATACCTTCCCCTGTATCGCTGTGTTTTCACGCACCTCTCATAACTTCTGCTATATCGCTGTTTTTTTGTGCACATCTCATACCTTCCCCTATATTGATGTGTTTTCATGCAAATCTCATAACGTCCCCTATATCGCCCTGTTTTCGCGCACCTCCCATACCTTCCCCTATATCGCTGTATTATTGTGCACCTCTCATACCTTCCCCTATATCGCTGTGTATTCACGCACCTCCCATAGCATCCCCTATATCGCTGTGCCTTGCGCACCTCCCATACCTTCCCCTATATAGGTGTCTTTTCGCACACATCTCATAGATTCAACTTTATCACTGTGTTATTGCACACCTCGCAGAGCTTCCCCTATATCGCCGTGTTTTTGCTCACCTTTCATAGCTTCCCCTATATCACCGTGTTTTCGCGCACCTCTCATGTCTTCACCTAGATCGCTATGTTTTCGCTCCTCTGATTACTTCCCCTATCTCGCTGTGTTTTCTCGCACCTCTGATACATTCCCCTGTATCGCCGTGTTTTCGCGCACCTCTCATAATTTCCCCTATATCGCCGTGTTTTCGCGCACGTCCCATAGCATGCCCTATAACGCTGTGTTTTCGGGCACCTCTCTTACCTTCCCCTATATTGCCGTGTTTTCATGCACATCTCATAACGTCCCCTATATCGCCCTGTTTTCGCGCACCTCCCATACCTTCCCCTATATCGCTGTATTATTGTGCACCTCTCATACCTTCCCCTATATCGCTGTGTTTTCACGCACCTCTCATAACTTCTCCTATATCGCTGTACTTTTACGTACATCTCATACCTTCCCCTATATTGCCGTGTTTTCATGCACATCTCATAACGTCCCCTATATGGCTGTGCATTCGCGCACCTCCTGTAGCATCCCCTATATCACTGTGCCTTCGCGCACCTCTCATACCTTCCCCTATATCGCCCTGTTTTCGCGTACCTCCCATACCTTCCCCGATATCGCTATGTTTTCGTGCACATCCCATAGCTTCACCTTGATGGCTGTGTTATTGCTCACCTCTCATAGCTTCCCCTATATCGCCGTGTTTTGCGCACCTCGCATGTCTTCACCTATATCGCTATGTTTTTGCTCCTATCATTACTTCCCCTATATCGCTGTGTTTTCTCGCACCTCTGATACATTCTCCCGTATTGCCATGTTTTCGCGCACTCTTAGAATTTCCTCTATATTGCTGTGTTCTCGCACACCTTCATACTTTCCCCTATATCGCCCTGTTTTCGCACACCTTTCATACCTTCACCTGTATCGCTGTGTTTTCACGCACCTCTCATAACTTCTCCAATTTTGCTGCATTTTGCGCACCTCTTATAACTTCCCCCATATCGCTGTGTTTTTATGCACATCTCATAACGTCCCCTATATCACTGTGTAGTCACGCACCTCCCATAGCCTCCCACGTATTGCTGTGCCTTCGCGCATTTTTCATACCTTCGCCTATATCGCCCTGTTTTCGCACACTTCCCATTCATTCTCCTATGTTGCTGTGTTTTTGTGAACCTCTCATACCTTCCCTAATATCGCTGCGTTTTCATGCACATCTCATAACGTCCCGTATATCGCTGTGTATTCACGCACCTCCCACAGCATCCCCTGCATCGCTGTGCCTTGCGCACCTCTCATACCGTCCCCTATATTGGCGTGTTTTCGCGCACCTCTCATAGCTTCCCCTATATCGCCATGTTTTCATACAAATCTCATACCGTCCCCTATATCGCCCTGTTTTCGTGCACCTCTCATACCTCTCTCTATATCGCTGTGTTTTCACGCACCTCTCATAACTTCTCCTATATCGCTGTGTTTTTGTGCACCTCTTGTATCTTCCCTAATATCGCTGCTTCTTCCTGCACATCTCATAACGTCCCCTATATCGCTGTGTATTCACGCACCTCCCATAGCATCCCCTATATCGCTGTGCCTTGCGCACCTCCCATACCTTCCCCTATATCGGTGTCTTTTCGCACACATCCCATAGGTTCAACTTTATCACTGTGTTATTGCACACCTCTCAGAGCTTCCCTTATATCGCCGTGTTTTTGCTCACCTTTCATAGCTTCCCCTATATCGCTGTGTTTTCGCGCACCTCTCATGTCTTCACCTAGATTGCTATGTTTTCGCTCCTCTCATTACTTCCCCTATCTCGCTGTGTTTTCTCGCACCTCTCATAATTTCCCCTATATCGCCGTGTTTTCGCGCACGTCCCATAGCGTCCCCTATAACGCTGTGTTTTCGGGCACCTCTCATACCTTCCCCATATTGCCGTGTTTTCATGCACATCTCATAACGTCCCCTATATCGCTGTGTATTCGTGCACCTCCCATAGCACCCCTATATAACTGTGCCTTCGCGTACCTCTCATGCCTTCCCCTATATCACTGTGTTTTCACGCACCTCTCATAACTTCTCCTATATTGCTGCATTTTTGCGCAACTCTCATAACTTCCCCTATATCGCTGTGTTTTTATGCACATCTCAAAACGTCCCCTATATCACTGTGTAGTCGCGCCCCTCCCATAGCCTCCCACATATTGCTGTGCCTTCGCGCACTTCTCATACCTTCACCTATATCGCCCTGTTTTCGCACACTTCCCATTCATTCTCCTATGTCGCCTTGCTTTTGTGAACCTCTCATACCTTCCCTAATATCGCTGCGTTTTCATGCACATCTCATAACGTCCCGTATATCGCTGTGTATTCGCGCACCTGCCATAGCATCCTCTACATCGCTGTGCCTTTGCGCACCTCCCATACCGTCCCCTATATCGCTGTATTTTCGCACACGTCTCATGGCTTCCCCAATATCGCCGTGTTTTCATGCACATCTCATAACGTCTCCTATATCTCTGTGTATTCACGCACCTCCCATAGCATCCCCTATATCGCTGTGCCTTCGCGCGTCACTCATACCTTCCCCTATATCGCCCTGTTTTCGCACTCCTCTCATAATTTCCCCTATATCACCGTGTTCTCGCACACCTCTCATACCTTCCCCTATATCGCTGTGCTTTCGCGCACCTCTCATCGCTTCCCCTATATCGCCCTGTTTTCGCGCACGTCCCATTGCTTCCCCTATATCGCTGTGTTTTCGCGCACCTCTCATCGCCTCCCCTATATCGCCCTCTTTTCGTGCACATCCCATAGCTTCCACTATATTGCCCTGTTTTCGAGCACCTCTCATGTATTCCACTACATAGCTGTGTTTTCTGGCACCTCTGATGCATTCCCTTGTAACGCCAAGTTTTCGCGCAACTCTCATACCTCCCCCTATATCGCCATGATTTTATGCACATCTCATACCGTCTCCTATATCGCTGTGTTTTCGTGCACCTCTCATACCTTCCCCTATATCGCTGTGTTTTCACACACCTCTCTTAACTTCTCCTATATCACTGTGTTTTCGCGCACGTCCCATTGCGTCCCCTATATCGCTGTGTTTTCGCGCACCTCTCATAGCTTCCCCTATATTGCCCTGTTTTCGTGCACATCCCATAGCTTCCACTATATTGCCCTGTTTTTGCGCACCTCTCATGTATTCCACTACATAGCTGTCTTTTCTGGCACCTCTGATGCATTCCCCTGTAACGCCAAGTTTTCGCGCACCTCTCTACTTTCACCTATATCGCCGTGTTTTTATGCACATCTCATACCGTCTCCTATATCGCTGTGTTTTCGCGCACCTCCCATAGCATCCCCTATATCACTGTGTTTTCTCGCACCTCTGATACATTCCCCTGTATCGCCGTAGTTTCGCGCACATCCCATAGGTTCCACTATATTGCCCTGTTTTCGCGCACCTCTCATGTCTTCCCCTAGATCGCTATGTTTTCGCTCCTCTTAATACTTCCCCTATAATCGCTGTGCATTCGCGCACCTCTCATAACTTCCCCTATATCGCCCTGCTTTCGCGCACCTCCCATACCTTCCCCAATATCGCCGTGTTTTCGCACACCTCTCATAATTTCCCCTATATCACCGTGTTCTCGCACTCCTCTCATATCTTCCCCTATATCACTGTGTTTTCGCGCACGTCCCATTGCTTCCCCTATATCGCTGTGTTTTCGCACACCTCTCATCGCTTCCCCTATATCGCCCTGTTTTCGCGCACGTCCCATTGCTTCCCCTATATCGCTGTTTTCGCGCACCTCTCATCGCTTCCCCTATATCGACCTGTTTTCGTGCACATCCCATAGCTTCCACTATATTGCCCTGTTTTTGCGCACCTCTCATGTATTCCACTACATAGCTGTGTTTTCTGGCACCACTGATGCATTCCCCTGTAACGCCAAGATTTCACGCAACTCTCATACCTCCCCCTATATCGCCATGCTTTTATGCACATCTCATACCGTCTCCTATATCGCTGTGTTTTCGTGCACCTCTCATACCTTCCCCTATATTGCCCTGTTTTCACGCACCTCCTATACCTTCCCTTATATCGCTGCGTTTTCGTGTACCTCTCATACCTCCCCTTATATCGTTGTGTTTTCACGCACCTCTCATAACTTGCCCTATATTTCTGTATTTTTGCGCACCTCTCATAACTTCCCCTATATCGCCGTGATTTTATGCACATCTCATAACGTCCCCTATATCGCTGTGTATTCGTGCACCTCCCATACCTTCCCTAATACCTTTGCGTTTTCATGCACATCTCATCACGTCCCCTATATCACTGTGTATTCGCGCATATCCCATAGTATTCCCTATATCGCTGTGCCTTGCGCACCTCTCATAGCTTCCCCTATATCGCTGTGTTTTCGCGCACCTCTCTTAACTTCTCCTATATCGCTGTGTTTTTGCACACCTCTCATACCTTCCCCTATATCACTGTGTTTTCAGGCACCTCTCATGGCTTCCCCAATATCGCCGTGTATTCATGCACATCTCATACCGTCCCCTATTTCGCTGTGTTTTCGCGCACCTCCCATAGCTTCGCCTACACCGCTGTTTTCACGCACATCCCATAGCTTCACCTTGATCGCTGCGTTATTGCTCACCTCTCATAGCTTACCCTATATCGCCGTGTTTTTGCGCACCTCGCATGTCTTCACCTATATCGCTATGTTATCGCTCCTATCATTACTTCCCCTATATCGCTGTGTTTTCTCGCACCTCTGATACATTCTCCTGTATTGCCATGTTTTTGCGCACCTCTTACAATTTCCCCTATATCGCCGTGTTCTCGCACACCTCTCATACCTTCCCCTATATCACTGTTTTTTTGCGCATGTCCCATAGCGTCCTCTATATCGCTGTGATTTCTCGCACCTCTGATACATTCCCCTATATCGTTGTGGTTTCGCGCACATCCCATAGGTTCCACTATATTGCCCTGTTTTTGCGCACCTCTCATGTCTTCCCCTATATCACGGTGTTTTCGCGCACCTCTCATAGCATCCCCTATATCGCTGTGCCTTCGCGCACCTTTCATAACTTCCACTATATCGCCCGGTTTTCGCGCACCACCGATATCTTCCCCCAATATTGCTGTGTTTTCCTGCACCTCTCATACCTTCCCTTATCTCGCTGTGTTTTCACGCACCTCTCATAACTTCTCCTATATCACTGTATTTTTGTGCAGCTCTTATACCTTCCCCTCTATTGCCATGTTTTCATGCACATCTCATTGCGTCCCCTATATCGCTGTGTATTCGCGCACCTCCCATAGCATCCCTTATATTGCTGTGCCTTCGCGCACCTCTCATACCTTCCCCTATATCGCCCTGTTTTCGCGCACCTTCCACACCTTCCCCTATATTGCTGTGTTTTTATGCACCTCTCATACCTCCCCCTATATCGCTGTGTTTTCACGCACCTCTCATAATTTCTCCTATATCGCCGTATTTTTGCGCTCCTCTCATGGCTTCTCCAATATCGCCGCGTTTTCATGCACATCTCTTAACGTCCCATATATCGCTGTGTATTCGCGCAACTGCCATAGCATCCCCTATATCACTGTGCCTTCACGCACCTCTCATACCTTCCCCTATGTCGCCCTGTTTTCGTACACCTCCCATACCGTCCCCTATATCGCTGTATTTTCGCACACCTCTCATGGCTTCCCCAATATCGTCGTGTTTTCATGCACATCTCATAACGGCTCCTATATCTCTGTGTAATCACGCACCTCCCATAGCATCCCCTATATCGCTGTGCCTTCATGCATCGCTCATACTTTCCCCTATATTGCCCTGTTTCCCGTGCACCTCCCATGGTTTCGCCTACATCGCTGTGTTTTTGCGCACCTCTCATACCTTCCCCTATATCGCCGTGTTTTCACGCACCTCTCATTTCTTCACCTGCATCGCTGTGTTTCCGCTCCTCTCACTACTTCCCCTATATCGCTCTGTGTTCTCGCACTTCTGATACAGTTCCCTGTATCAATGTGTTTTCGAGCACCTCCCATACCTTCTCCTATATCGCTGTGCCTTCGCGCACCTCTCATACCTTCCCCTATATCGCCCTATTTTCGCGCACATCCCATACCTTCCACTATATTGCCCTGTTTTCGCGCACCTCTAATGTCTTCCACTACATCGCTGTGTTTTCTGGCACCTCTAATGCATTCGCCTGTAACGCCAATTTTTCATGCACCTCTAATACTTTCCTCTATATCACCGTTTTTTACGCGCACCTCTCATACCTGCCCCTATATCGCCATGTTATTATGCACATCTCATACCGTCTCCTATATCGCTGTGCTTTTGCGCACCTCCCATAGCATACCCTATATCACTGTGCCTTCGTGCACCTCTCATACCTTGCCCTATATCGCCCTGTTTTCGCGAACCTCCTATACCTTCCCTTATATCACAGCATTATCGTGCACCTTTCATACCTTCCCCTATATCGCTGTGTTTTCGCACACGTCTCATAACTTCTCCTATATCGCTGTGTTTTTGTGCACCTCTCATACCTTCCCCAATATCGCTGCGTTTTCATGCACATCTCATCACGTCCCCTATATCGCTGTGTATTCGCGCACATCCCATAGCATCCCCTATATCGCTGTGCCTTGAGCACCTCTCATAACTTCCCCTATATCGCTGTCTTTTCGCGCACATACCATAGATTCACCTTTATCGCTGTGTTATTGCTCACCTCTCAATACTTCCCCTATATCGCTGCGTTTTCTCGCACGTCTGATACATTCTCCCGTATCGCCGTGTTTTCGCACACCTCTCATAATTTACCCTATATCGCCGTGTTCCCGCACACCTCTCATAACTTCCCCTACATCACTGTGTTTTCGCGCACGTTCCATTGCGTCCCCTATATCGCTGTGTTTTCGCGCACCTCTCATAGCTTCCCCTATATCGCCCTGTTTTCGTGCACATCCCATAGCTTCCACTATATTGCCCTGTTTTCGCGCACCTCTCATGTCTTCCCCTACATCGCTGTGTTTTTTCGCACTTCTGATGCATTCCCATGTAACGCCAACTTTTCGCGCACCTCTCATACTTTCCCCTATATCATTGTGTTTTCATACACATCTCATACCGTCACCTATATCGCTCTGTTTTCGCGCTCCTCCTATAATTTCCCCTATATCGCTGTGTTTTCACGCACCTCTCATGGCTTCTCCAATATCGCCGTGTATTCGCGCTCGTCTCATACTGTCCCCTATATCGCTGTGTTTTCGTGCACCTCTTATAATTTCCCCATATCGCCGTGTTCTCGCAGACCTCTCATACCTTCCCCTAAATCACTGTGTTTTCGCGCAGTTCCCATAGCGTTCTCTATATCGCTGTGTTTTCTCGCACCTCTGATGCATTCCCCTGTATCTCTGTGTTGTCGCGCACATCCCATAGCTTCCACTATATTGCCCTGTTTTTGCGCACCTCTCATGTCTTCCCCTATTTCACTGTGTTTTTGCGCACCTCCCATAGCATCCCCTATATTGCTGTGCCTTCGCACATCTCTCATAACTTCCCCTATATCGCCCTGTTTTCGCGCACCATCCATACCTTCCCCCATATCGCTGTGTTTTCGGGCCCCTCTCATACCTTTCCCTGTATCGCCATGTTTTCGCGCATATCCCTTAGCTTCCACTATATAGCCCTGTTTTCGAGCACTCTCATGTCTTCCCCTATATCACTGTGTTTTCGCGCACCTCCCATACCTTCCTCTATATCGCTGTGTTTTCGTGCACCTCTCATACCTTCCCCTGTATCGCTGTGTTTTCACGCACCTCTCATAACTTCTCCTATATCGCTGTATTTTTGCACACCTCTCATACCTTCCCCTATATCGCCGTGTTTTCAATCACATCTCATAGTTTCCCCCATATTGCTGTGTATTCGCGCACTTCCCATAGAATCCCCTATATCGCTGTGCCTTCGTGCACAACTCATACCTTCCCCTATATCGTCCTGTTTTCGCTCACTTCCCATAACTTCCCCGATATCGCTGTGTTTTTGCACACCTCTCATACCTTCCCCTATATCGCTGTGTTTTCATGCACCTCTCATGGCTTCCCCAATATCGCCGTGTATTCATGCACATCTCGTACTGTCCCCTATATTGCTGTGTTTTCGTGCACCTCTCGTACCTCCCCCTATATCGCTGTGCCTTGCGCACCTCTCATACCTTCCCCTATATAGCTGTTTTTTCGTGCACATCCCACAGATTCACCTTTATCGCTGTGTTATTGCTCACCTCTCATAGCTTCCCCTATATCGTCGTGTTTTTGCACACCTCTCATAACTTACCCTATATCGCCATGTTGTTATACACATCTCATAACGTCCTCTATACCGCTGTGTATTCGCGCACCTCCCATAGCACCCCTTATAACGCTTTACCTTCGCGCACCTCTCATACCTTCAATTATATCGCTGTTTTCGTGCACCTCTCATACCTTCCCCTAAATCGCTGTGCCTTCGCGCACCTCTCATACCATCCTCTATATCGCCGTGTTTTCATGCACATCTCATAACATCCCCTATATCGCTAGGTTTTCATGCACTTCTCATAATTTCCCCTATATCGCCCAGTTTTCGCGCTCCTCTCATACCTTCTCCTATATCACTGTGTTTTCCTGCATCTCTCATACATTCCCCTATATCGTTATGTTTTCACACACCTCTCATAACTTCTCCTATATCGCCCTTGTTTTCTGCACCTCTTATTTCTTCCTTAATATCGCTGCATTTTAATGCACATCTCCTAACGTCCCCTGTATCGCTGTGTATTCACGCACCTCCCATGGCATCCCCTATATTGCTGTGTCTTGCGCACTTCTCATACCTTCCACTATATCGCTGTCTTTTCACGCACATCCCATAGATTCAACTTTATCGCTGTGTTATTGCACACCTCTCACAGCTTCCCCTATATTCCCGTGTTTTTGCTCACCTCTCATAGCTTCCCCTATATCGCCGTGTTTTCGCGCACCTCTCATGTCTTCACCTAGATCGCTATGTTTTCGCTCCTCTCATTACTTCCCCTATATCGCTGTGTTTTCTCACAGCTCTGATACATTCTCCCATATCGCCGTGTTTTCGTGTACCTCTCATATCTTCCCCTATATCGCTGTGTTTTCATGCAAATCTCATAACGTCCCCTATATCGCTGTGCTTTCTCGCACCTCTGATACATTCCCCTGTATCGCCGTGTTTTCGTGCACATCTCATAAGTTCCCTTATATTGCCGTGTTTGCGCGCACGTCCCATAGCCTCCCCTATGTCGCTGTGTATTCGTGCACCTCCCATAGCCCCCTATATCACTGTGCCTTCGCGTACCTCTCATACCTTCCCCTATATCGCCCTGTTTTCGTTCACTTCCCATATCTTCCCCGATATCGCTGTTTTTGCACACCTCTCATACCTTCCCCTGTATCGCTGTGTTTTCACGCATCTCTCATAACTTCTGCCATATCGCTGTATTTTTGTGCACATCTCATACCTTCCCCTATATTGATGTGTTTTCATGCAAATCGCATAACGTCCCCTATATCGCCCTGTTTTCGCGCACCTCCCATACCTTCCCCTATATTGCTGTATTATTGTGCACCTCTCATACCTTACCCTATATCGCTGTGTATTCACGCACCTCCCATAGCATCCCCTATATCGCTGTGCCTTGCGCACCTCCCATACCTTCCCCTATATCGGTGTCTTTTCGCACACATCCCATAGATTCAACTTTATCACTGTGTTATTGCACACCTCGCAGAGCTTCCCCGAAATCGCCGTGTTTTTGCTCACCTTTCATAGCTACCCCTTTATCGCTGTGTTTTCGCACACCTCTCATGTCTTCACCTAGATCGCTATGTTTTCGCTCCTCTCATTACTTCCCCTATCTCGCTGTGTTTTCTCACACCTCTGATACATTCCCCTGCATCGCCGTGTTGTCACGCACCTCTCATAATTTCCCCTACATCGCTGTATTCTCGCACACCTGTCATACCTTCCTCTATATCACTGTGTTTTCGCGCACGTCCCATAGCGTCCCCTATATCGCTGTTTTTTCGCGCACCTCTCATACCTTCCCCTATATCGCCCTGTTTTCGCGCACCTCCCATTCCTTCCCCTGCATCGCTGTGTTTTAGTGCACATCTCATACCTTCCCCTATATTGCGCTGTTTTCGCGCAGCTCCCATACCTTCCCCGATATCGCTGTGTTTTCGTGCATCTCTCATACCTTCCCCTATATCGCCGTGTTTTCATGCACATCTCATAACGTCCCCTATATCGCTGTGTATTCACGCACCTCTCATAGCATCCCCTATATCGCTGTGCGTTTGCGCACCTCTCATACCTTCCCCTATATCGCCGTTTTCACGCACCTCTCATACCTTCCCCTATATCGCTGTGTTTTCACACACCTCTCATAACTTCTCCTACATTGCTGTATTTTTGCGCACCTCTCATAACTTCCCCTATATCTCTGTGTTTTTGTGCACCTCTCATACCTTCCCCTATATCACTGTGTTTTCGCGCACAGTCCCATAGCGTCCCCTATATCGCTATGTTTTCGCGCACCTCTCATACCTTCCCCTATATCGCCCTGTTTTCGCGCACATCCCATAGCTTCCACTATATTGCCCTGTTTTCGCGGAACTCTCATGTCGTCCCCTACATCACTGTGTTTTCTCGCACTTCTGATGCATTCCCATGTAACGCCAAGTTTTCGCGCACCTCTCATACTTTCCCCTATATCGCCGTGTTTTCGTGTACCTCTTATAGCTTCCCCTATATCACCATGTTTTCAGACACATCTCATACCGTCCCCTATATCACTGTGTTTTCGCGCACCTCCCATAGCAGCCCCTATATAGCTGTGCCTTCGTGCACGTCTCATACCGTCCCCTATATCGCTGTGTTTTCGCGCACCTCCCATAGCTTCGCCTACATCGCTGTTTTTGCACACCTCTCATACCTTCCCCTATATCGCTGTCTTTTTGCGCACATCCCATAGCTTCACCTTTATCGCTGTGTTATTGCTCATCTCTCATAGCTTCCCCTATATCACCGTTTTTTCGCACACCTCGCATGTCTTCACCTATATCGCTATGTTTTCGCTCCAATCATTACTTCCCCTATATCGCTGTGTTTTCTCGCACCTCTGAAACATTCCCCTGTATCACCATGCTTTCGCACACCTCTTATAATTTCTCCTATATCGCCGTGTTCTCACAGACCTCTCATACCTTCCCCTATATCACTGTGTTTTTGCGCACGTCCCATAGCGTTCCCTATATCGCTGTGTTTTCTCGCACCTCTGATGCATTCCCCTGTATCGTCGTGTTTTCGGGCACATCCCATAGCTTCCACTATATTGCCCTGCTTTTGTGCACCTCTCATGTCTTCTCCTATATCACTGTGTTTTCGCGCACCTCCCATAGCATCCCCTATACAGCAGTGCCTTCGCACACCTCTCTTGCCTTCCCCTATATCGCCCTGTTTTCACGCACTTCCCATACATTCCCCTATATCGCTGTGTTTTCATGCACTTCCCATAGCATCCCCTATATTGCTGTGCCTTCGCGCACCTCTATTACCTTCCCCTATATAGCCCTGTTTTCGCGCATCTCCCATACATTCCCCTATATCGCTGTGTTTTCGTGCACCTCTCATACCTCCCCATATATCGCTGTGTTTTCACGCACCTCTCATAACTTCTCCTATATCGCTGTATTTTTGTGCACCTTCTCATGGCTTGCCCAATATCGTCGTGTTTTCATGCACATCTCTTAACGTCCCCTATGTCGCTGTGTATTCGCGCACCTCCCATAGAGTACCCTATATCGCTGTGTTCTCGCACACCTCTCATACCTTCCCCATATCGCCCTGTTTTCGCGCACATTCCATAGCTTCCACTATATTGCCCTGTTTTCGCGCACCTCTCATGTCTTCCCCTACATCGCTGTGTTTTTTCGCACTTCTGATGCATTCCCATGTAACGCCAAGTTTTCGCGCACCTCTCATACTTTCCCCTATATCATCGTGTTTTCATACACATCTCATACCGTCACCTATATCGCCCTGTTTTCGCGCTCCTCCTATAATTTCCCCTATATCGCTGTGTTTTCACGCACCTCTCATGGCTTCTCCAATACCGCCGTGTATTCGCACTCGTCTCATACTGTCCCCTATATCGCTGTGTTTTCGTGCACCTCTTATAATTTCCCCATATCACCGTGTTCTCGCAGACCTCTCATACCTTCCCCTAAATCACTGTGTTTTCGCGCAGTTCCCATAGTGTTCTCTATATCGCTGTGTTTTCTCGCACCTCTGATGCATTCCCCTGTATCTCCGTGTTGTCGCGCACATCCCATAGCTTCCACTATATTGCCCTGTTTTTGGCCACCTCTCATGTCTTCCCCTATTTCACTGTGTTTTTGCGCACCTCCCATAGCATCCCCTATATTGCTGTGCCTTCGCGCATCTCTCATAACTTCCCCTATATCGCCCTGTTTTCGCGCACCATCCATACCTTCCCCCATATCGCTGTGTTTTCGGGCACCTCTCATACCTTTCCCTGTATCGCCATGTTTTCGCGCATATCCCATAGCTTCCACTATATAGCCCTGTTTTCGAGCACTCTCATGTCTTCCCCTATATCACTGTGTTTTCGCGCACCTCCCATACCTTCCCCTGTATCGCTGTGTTTTCACGCACCTCTCATAACTTCTCCTATATCGCTGTATTTTTGCACACCTCTCATACCTTCCCCTATATCGCCATGTTTTCAATCACATCTCATAGTGTCCCCCATATTGCTGTGTATTCGCGCACTTCCCATAGAATCCCCTATATCGCTGTGCCTTCGTGCACAACTCATACCTTCCCCTATATCGTCCTGTTTTCGCACACCTCCCATACCTTCCCTTTTATCGTTGTGTTTTCGTGCACCTCTCATACCTTCCCCTATATTGCTGTGTTTTCGCGCATCTCTCATGGCTTCCCCAATATTGCCGTGTATTCATGCACATCTCATACCGTCCCTTATATCGCTGTGCTTTCGCGAACCTCCCATAGCTACGCCCACGTCGCTGTGTTTTCGCGCACCTCTCATAACTTCCCCCTATATCGCTGTGTTTTCACTCACTTCTCATAACTTCTCATATATCGCCGTGTTTTCGTGGACCTCTCATAATTTCCCCTATATAGCCATGTTCTTGCACACCTCTCATACCTTCCACTATATCACTGTGTTTTCACGCACGTCCCATAGCATCCCCTGTATCGCTGTGTTTTCGGGCACCTCTCATACCTTTCCCTGTATCGCCATGTTTTCGCGCATATCCCATAGCTTCCACTATATAGCCCTGTTTTCGAGCACTCTCATGTCTTCCCCTATATCACTGTGTATTCGCGCACCTCCCATACCTCCCTCTATATCGCTGTGTTTTCGAGCACCTCTCATACCTTCCCCTATATCGCTGTGTTTTCACGCACCTCTCATAACTTCTCCTATATCGCTGTATTTTTGCGCACCTCTCATACCTTCCCCTATATCGCCGTGTTTTCAATCACATCTCATAACGTCCCCCATATTGCTGTGTGTTCGCGCACCTCCCATAGAATCCCCTATATCGCTGTGCCTTCGCGCACATCTCATTCCTTCCCCTATATGGTCCTGTTTTCGCGCACTTCCCATACCTTCCCTTTTATCGTTGTGTTTTCGTGCACCTCTCATACCTTCCCCTATATTGCTGTGTTTTCGCGCATCTCTCATGGCTTCCCCAATATTGCCGTGTATTCATGCACATCTCATACTGTCCCTTATATCGCTGTCTTTTTGCGCACATCCCATAGCTTCATCTTTATCGCTGTGTTATTGCTCACCTCTCATAATTTCCCCTATCTCACTGTGTTTTCACGCACCTCTCATGTCTTCACCTATATCGCTATGTTTTCGCTCCTGTCATTACTTCCATTATATCGCTGTGTTTTCTCACACCTCTGATACATTCCCCTGCATCACCGTGTTGTCACGCACCTCTCATAATTTCCCCTACATCGCTGTATTCTCGCACACCTGTCATACCTTCCTCTATATCACTGTGTTTTCGCGCACGTCCCATAGCGTCCCCTATATCGCTGTTTTCTCGCGCACCTCTCATACCTTCCCCTATATCGCCCTGTTTTCGCGCACCTCCCATTCCTTCCCCTGTATCGCTGTGTTTTAGTGCACATCTCATACCTTCCCCTATATTGCGCTGTTTTCGCGCAGCTCCCATACCTTCCCCGATATCGCTGTGTTTTCGTACATCTCTCGT